>NC_081776.1:1321373-1441373 GCF_963082965.1 Carassius carassius | reverse complement strand
ATATACAACAATAAAATTTATTTAATCTTATAAAATAAAATCTTAGAAAGACAAATATTGTTTTGATTTGGAATAACATGCACTGGAAAAATATTAATGATTTTTAAATAATTTATATTATATTATTATTTGTTAATTAACTTGTTAATTAAATAAAATTGTTTTAAATAACTTATATTTATAATAATTTATATTGTTTATATTAATTATTATTATATTATTTATATTAATTATTTATTAATATTTAATTAATTAAATGCTCAATACATCATAATATTGGGTAACAAATGTTTTGAATAAACATAAAAAAATGCTTATATTATTATTATTTTTTTATAATAACTTACATCAATAAGATTTGTATTTTTTTTGGCACCAATATAGCAATGAATAATATTGGTTGCCCAACTTTTTATTTTATTTTACCTAAACGTTTAAATACATAAAATATATATGTTTTTTTAATAATAACTTATTATATATATTTTTTTAAATACATAGTAATATTAGTAATGTACCAATATAATAAATACATAGTTTTAACATTTATTATAATTTATATATATGTTTTAAATGCACCACTATAACAATACACAGTATGGCTAAAAAGTGTTTAACCAAAACATTTTAATGAATGGAAAAAAAAGATTAAATTTTTTATAATATTGTATAATCTATGTGTTAACTGTCTGATTTTATCTACTACTAATGTAACTATTAAATATGTAATGAAATTCATAAATGTACATAAATTAAATAAGTTATAAGATTCTTCTTTATATGCTGTGATCTGTGCGCAATAACAACAACAACAATAATAACAACAATACAAATAATAATAGTTATAATAAAAGTTATTAAAATAATAATAGTTAAATAATATTGTTTATTTGAAAAAGAAATCTTTATAGATTAGAAAATATAAATAAATTATACATTAAAACTAAATATAGAAATATGAAATAATTGTAAAACGTAATAAAAAAATCTATAAATAAACATACATTTTTAAAATATATACGAATAAATTCTATGACAGTGTATAAATAATACCAAAATATCACAGCTGGGTAAAAGGCTGAAGTATTTAAGGACGGCATTTATTTAAAATACTAAACTGTATAATTGATAAAATATTAATAAATGAGTAAATGTACATTCATTAAAAACTCAAATAATATTACAAATAATATTAAAAATATTAAATACATATTTAAAAATAACATATAAATCCATATAAATTTTTTAATGAATTTTAATAGTATATAAATAATGCTAAAATATCACTGCAGGATAAAATGCTGCAGCATTTAGTCTAGAGAGAGAAAGTCACTGTGAGTTTGTGTTTAAAGTGATCCACGTCTGTGTGTGTGTGATGAGTGTTTAGTAACCTGGTAACAGACAGAGATACTTAACCCCCAGCAACACGATGCAAAGCTCTAAGGTGGGTTGTGGTGACCTCTGACCTCTCGGTGAACTCTACAGAGTGGCAGTGAGTGAATACGTTTTTAATTGTGCCAGATGATAAATCTCAACACACACAGAGTGACAGCGCCGTCTTGTGGACAGAAGAGAAGCAGAATGATTTAAAGTCTGTGATGCAATAATAAATAAATGTTCTGAGTTTGTCACACCACAGACCAAACCCAGCCAAATTTAAATGATTAAAAAATCTGCCAAGTAAATAAAATAAGGTATCAAACTTTTGTATTTTATTGTATTTTTATTATCAATTATAATCATCATTAACATTAACTTTTTTTTTTTTTTTGGCAATTACTGTCACAATGCAAAAACTCAAAATTCCAGGAATAGCTTTATTTTTAAAGCAGATATGTAAAAATATATATCATTTTTTTGTTAATATGTTATAATTACTATTTTGCGTAAAGAAATAACTTTTTGCATTATAATTAAATGAGAATTATATGCAGGTAATAATCATAGTAATAATAAATATTGTATATAATAGGTATAGGTGATATATATATATGCAATATTTGAAAATAAATATAATTATAATATAATATAATTATATAAATATAAATATAATAACATAATTATATAATTAATAATAATGCATTATTAGGAGAAGATCTGAATTTGATCTCTGCAGTCATGAGAAAAAAAACACCAAAAAATTATTTATTGTTTGTTTGTAATTAAGTTGTTAACATTATTTTGTATGAGGAAAATGTGGATATTTTTTAACATTGTTTATATATATATATATATATATATATATATATATATATTACATTTTTACATTAAAGATGCTTAAAGCATGTTTTCAAAAATAAAATTCCTATTTAATATTATTATTTTTTTGTTTCATTGAAATTATTGAAAATTTGGGGAATGGAATAACTGAAGGAATATAAAATGTATTCATTAATTTATTATTTAGTTAACTTACCAGTTTATTTTTAATATTTTAATGTTTTAATCTTAATGTTTAAAATAATAACAATAATAAAGATAATATAATTAGAAGATATACATTAAATGAACATATAAATAAAATATTTGTTATTATATTATTTCATATATATATAAAATATTTTATAATAATAATAATAAGTTTTAAAATTATTTTAAAATGTATTTATTTTAATTATAATTTAATTTAAATATAATTATCATGTATTATTTCTTTAAAATTATAATTTAAAATAATAATAATTATTATTATTATTAATATACAAGTAAATTATGACATTAAAGATATTATTAATTGTAATCAAATTTTAAATAAAGTAAAAACCAAAATACATTAGTTATTGTATTATAATTCTACATTTGAAAAATATAATATTCGAATTTATTCGAATTTAAATGAATATTTATAATAGTAATAGTAATAACACATTTTAAGAAAAAAAAATATGACTTTTTGTGAAAGGGGATATCATGAAATGTTTTAAACAATAATTGTACTTTCAATTCATAGACTCAGTTAATTAATGCGGTTAATTGAGTTGTTTCATGTTTCCTCCACGCCACTAGGCGGCAAGACTCACGCTGTTCGCACATGACGAGTAGACGCAGCGTCTGACGTCACTGCCCACAGCAGCAATGGCGGCTCCCACAGAATCCACGAGTGAAACGCTAACAATCAAAAATCTGAAAAAGAGCAAAAACACAGGTACAGTTACACTTACAAACCATCAAATATGCTAAATGTGATCCTCAGGGATCAAAAATATCCGTGTTATTGACTTCAAACGAGATGTTTATGTTTGACGCCGCTGTTATGTTTCTTTTAGCAACAATGCTGCAGTTTTGTTTTACAATCTTTTAGAAATTAATTTATTGTGTATTTGTTGAATTGTCCAATTCTCCAAAACACACCAGAGTACTAAAAGATTAACATTATCATTATAATACAGTATTTAATTGGTACATATTTAGCAGATTTTAGTAATCACACACTGATGGTGAAGCTCAGGTTGAGAGGATTGTGTCTGTGTTATGTGTAACACTGCAAGTCATTTCAGATCAAATCCTAACTAAACTCTGTTTTTTTGTGTTAAACAGATGAGACTGAGCTGCAGACGGTTCCAGACGGCTGGAAGGAGCCTAAGTTCACTCGGGTGGACAATCCCAAAGGTCTTCTGGAGGAGAGCAGCTTCGCCACGCTTTTCCCCAAATACAGAGAGGTGTATCTGAAGGAGTGCTGGCCGCTGGTGCAGAAGGCTCTGGGAGACGTCGTGAGTGTGCTCAAACTCAAACTGCTTTCTGAACGCTCATCAGCTCTTTGAATTGGTTTGTGTGATTTCTTTAACTCTGTGCTGCTGCTCTGTAGTTCATCAATGCCACACTGGACTTGATTGAAGGCAGCATGACGGTGCACACGACGAAGAAAACATTCGACCCCTACGCCATCCTCCGAGCGAGGGATCTCATCAAGTTACTTGCGAGAAGTGTGCCTTTTGAACAGGTGTGGGCTCATCAGTGTTCATGTTTTATAAATTAATTATTTATAGATTTGAACGAGTTCAGTTATAATTAAATATTGTACTTCATTCATCGGTAAAATACATTTATTCAAAAATAGATTTTTTTTCAAATATTATTATAAATACAAAATATTGTATATATATATATATATATACATATACATGAATTTATATATGAATTATTAAATCATATAACTTTTATTAAAATACCAATTATATGTTAAAAAAAGTGGAAGATTCAGCTTTGCATCACAAGAATAATGTACATTTTACAATATATAGTTAAATAATAAACGGCTATTTTACATTTTAATTATATTTTATAAAACCATTTTTTACTGTTTTATTTTTATTAAATTAATTCAGCCTTTTTGAACATAAGAGAATTATTTAAAAAAAAAAATCTTATTCCAAATTTAATCTGTAAATTCAGCCTCAAATCTCCTGTTAAACTGTTTTATTGACTTCAGGCTGTGAGGATACTAGAAGACGACGTGGCATGTGACATCATTAAAATTGGGACGCTTGTCCGCAACCGCGAGCGTTTTGTGAAGAGACGACAGAGACTGATCGGCCCCAAGGGCTCCACGCTGAAGGTGAGCAAAGACAGCCTTCGCTCTTATTATAATCTACTTGTCATTGTGTTTTAATCACATGCAGCGAGCTCAAAAATTATGATGTGTACATAACATAAGAATTTAATCATATATCACATTTTATAATTGTAGTGATTTCTAAAAATGTAATTTTTTATTTATTTCTAAAGACTAAAAAAATAATTGATAAAACTAAAAAAAGGCACATTTAGACTTTGGGTCTATAGAGGGATTATTTTATTTTTTTGCTTTGCGAGATGAAGAAAGTTGTTTTAATGTTTGATGGCTCAGATTGTGATTTGATTTAGTTTTATATGTCAGGCGTGTCTTCATTTATTGATTCTTCTAAATATGCTGTATGTATTTAATTCAATTAATGAATGTTGTATCATATAAAATCTCAATATAATTTATATTTTTTATATCAAAGTATTAAAAATTTTGTTTGCAGTTGTTACTTTACTAATAACTAATAATTTTATTCAGCAAGGATGCATTAAATTGATTAAAAGTGACAGTAAAGACAAAAATTTTTAATTTATAAATTGTAAATAAAAATAATTTACAGTTTTTTTTTTATTTATAAACTAAAAAGTAATAATTTATAATAAAATAAAATAAAAACTAATAAATTTCACTGATGATCTTTAGGTTTCTAGAGAGACTTTATTCTTTTCTCTCATTTTGAAGAAGCTCTGTTGGAGTGTATGGTGTGTTTTGAGTTTGTTTCATTGCTTTCTGAGCTTGTCATCTGATGCTGTGATTAAATGTGATCTCTTCCACATTGTTTCAGGCTCTGGAGCTGCTGACCAGCTGTTATGTGATGGTTCAGGGAAACACTGTTTCTGCTCTCGGCCCGTACAGCGGTCTCAAGGAGGTGATGCCTTTAGCTGCTCGATGCCTTTAATAATCCAAACCCTGAAAAAAATGAGTGATGTAGAGGAATGAGCTGGTGTTTCTCGTTTGTTTCTGCAGGTACGGAAAGTGGTCTTGGACACAATGAAGAATATTCACCCCATTTACAACATAAAGGTACATAATGCTGTTGAAAATAAGACTGTCATTCTGTGTAAACGAACCACATTTCAGAAGCTTCTCATCGGTCAACGTTTTTATTTTTTGGAAGAATTAAAATATTAAACGTCATAATGCATATTAAAGTGAGTAATCCAAATAACAGTCGAGTCAAACTGGCTTGAGAACGACTGCAGCAGCATTGCTCGTAGGTCTTTTAGTAAAATCTGTTGACTTTAGCAATCTGTGTTGCATTATACAGTGACAGTTCAGAAATGGGGAAAGAGCACTTCAGGCTTTTTTTTTTTGCATGCCTGAAACTCAAGTGTGCACGCCTGAAACTCAAGTGTGCACGCCTGAAACTCAAGTGTGCACGCCTGAAACTCAAGAAGTATTAAAGATATCTTACTGTCCTTTTGTATTTTATTTCTTTCTTCGGGTATCTTAATTTTTTAGGACCTCTAACATTAATTTCCAGAGATGCATGGATTTCAGTATGGCTCCTTGAGTGAATTATACACATTATCAGTGGTCAAAAACCAAATATGGGTCACTTTGCATATGCATGATATTTAGTTTGTATTGTGGATGGTTAATTGTGTGTGTGATTCGATCTCTTTCTAGACGTTGATGATCAAGCGAGAGCTGGCGAGCGACCCCGAGCTGCGCACTCAGAGCTGGGAGAGATTCCTGCCCAACTTCAGACATAAGAGTCTCTCCAAACGCAAGCAGCCCAAGAAGAAGACTATGAAGAAGGAGTACACGCCGTTCCCCCCGCCGCAGCCCGAGAGCAAGGTACGAGTCCACAGATCAAGTGCTTTATGAGCAATGAGGCGCCACAGGGATTTGACCCCATAGACACAATGGACAATATCATAAAAGATACATATCGAATGTAAATAATTATTTAGCCAATAAAAAATATATTTTTTTATTTTTTTATGAAGCATATTTAATGTGCAAAACTCAATACAAGAGAAACATTCATTAAAATATTAGTCAGGTGTAAAAAAAAAAAAAATCTGGAAACTTGAGCTGAGCAACTGCTTAGTTAACTGTATTTATTTAATAATTATTTATAAAATTATTACATTTTATTAACATTTAATGTCGCATCATGAATCATAAATAATAAATTAATTTATGTGTGTATATATATGTATGTGTGTGTGTGTGTGTATAAATATATCAATTTGTTGATTTTATATTTATAAATATCAGTTTAGTATTTTACTTAATAAATTAAAATATTCAAATAACATTTAATATCTATAAGTCTATAAATTATAAATAAGTAATTTATATAATTATTAAATATCTTTTTTAATTCATATACTAAATATTTTAATCAAATTTAATATAAAATTTTACAGTAAATTTATTCTATTTTGAGGACATCCCTTGATGTGTAAATTACAAAAACAAGCAGGTATTTAAAAATAAATAAATTAATAGTTTTAAGTCATTGCTCGTGTGTAATGTTTTTCCGCACTGATTTATATTCATAAATTAAGTAAAATATTTAATTAACGTTCATATCAAATCTACAGATAATTAATATATTAAATATTATAATAGAATAGAATTATATAGTACAATAGAATATATTATACTAAATATATTTATATATTTTGATTAAATATTAATGAAATATATTACTTAATTTATAAATTAAAATATTTTATCAGTATAAAAACATTTATAGATTTTTAATGTATTTTTGAAAACATCCCTGAATTCATAATTTCCAAATATAATAATTTATTTAAAAAAAAAAAAAAGAATAAATCCACTTTTAACAGTCGACATTGTTCATGTGTAATATTTTTGTGCACAGATTGATAAGGAGCTGGCGACCGGTGAGTTCTTCCTGCGGGAGAGCGAGAAGAGACGCCAGAAGTTGAATGAAATTAAGGTATAATATAGTATATAATGGTTTTTATGAGTAGTTATGATGCATGATGGCACTCAGTTCACTCCTAACGGCTTGTGCTTTGTTTCCGGGGCTGAAGGCCAAACAGGCTGAAGCTTTATCCAAGAGACAAGAGCAGAGGAAGAAAGATTTCATTCCCCCTAAAGAGAAGCCGGCCGTTAAGAGCAAACCAGGTACAACAAACACCCAATACTTCACAATACAGTGTGCATCCAGACACATACAGCACGCTTTCAATATAGTGCTGTCATTACAACATTAGTCAGTATGTTTGAAACTGCAGCAAATGTGTGAGTGTGAAGAGTGTGAAGCTTATATTCAGTTATAAATAATAATAATAATACTGTTCCTGTGGCATTGCATTACCAGCGCAAAAAGCTTGTGGGTTCAATTACCAGGGAACACACACTAGTAAAAAAAAATTGTATAACCTGAATGCACTGTAAGTTGCTTTTTCGATAATAGCAGCATCTGCTAAATGCATAAATGTAAACGTAATATTACAAAAACAAAAATTATATATATTTTACATGTGCTTTTATCCAGAGCAACCATGCATTTTATTATGCATGTACTAATGAAAGTCATTCAGTCATTACTAGTAATATTGCATCCCTGCTAAAATGAGTTTAAATGAGTGTGCATACTTCAATTGAAAAAAGCATGCAAACTCATGAGGTTTTTTATTATTTAATATTCTCCTCCTCTTAGCAACAGCCGAAAACAAAATTGATATTCAAGCCCTTAAAGAAAAAGTGAAGAAGGCGAAAAGTAAAAAGCTGGGAGCTCCTCCTGTAAACCTCGAGAGGTCTTCAGCGAAAGACTGCAAGCGGAAGAAAGTCAAGAGCTGAAGGATCTGACTGTGATGCTGATCGCTGGTGTAATATTGTGTTTATTAGCCTGTGTGTTTATATTAAAGGTGTCTGCTTTCATACTTGTTCTGCATTATTAATCTCAGTCATTTATTAGACGTGGATAAAAACCCTGTGCTTAAATTCAGCGGAGAACACAAATGATTTAAACTAGTTTAGAGCAGTGCTGACAAACACTGAGCAACGATTCAATCAGGATGCTTTTCAGTCTTTTACCATGCTTTTACTCTAGTAACACTGACTGCACCATGCTATTGTGGAAGAAATGCGGGTTATTCATATTTTCACTTTCATTTTCACTAATAGAGTAATGAAATATAACTCATTACAGTATTTATCGGAATTGTGAATTTATACTTTTAGACATGCAAATAGTTTCGTTGCATTTTTACCATGGTAAAACTAGATCAGCTATCATGATCTAAATGTACGCTGCTGTGGAAGACCAATGGTTGATTTTAATAAAATTCAAACGTCAGAATAATTACATTTCACTGTTATAAAAATGAACTTTTTGCAATTTTTAGAAGATGTTTTTGATAATGAACATACATTTGCATCTGCATCTTAACTCAAGCTAAAAAAAAAAATATCAAAATATAATTCATATTCATTTCATACTTTCATACCAATTTCAAGTCTCTAAGCACGTTTCTCAATTTTTTTTTATTTAAAAATAAGTGTAACAATGCATAGTGGCATGAACTAAAAATTAGTAATGATAATAGTAAAAAATAATAAGTTACGATGACTTAGTTTCAATCACTTATGCAATTGTATTAATTAAACTCAAACACTGTAATATTACTATGCTCAAAATCATGAGGCACAAAACAAAAAAATTGTGGCAACTCCAATTATTTGAGTAGTGTCTTTTATTTACTTTTTCTACAGTATTTTCTTGTCCTATTCAATTTAACACAGAACAAATTAATATTTAAAAAATACAATATATTGTGGAACACACATGCTGTATTGCTGTTAAAAATTATATATGATAAGAGAATTTTAGTCACAGTAATGAGAATTTGTGGTAGAAATGTGCTTAATTTTAATCAAAATGACAAAAAAAAAATCCTTTGTTATTCTTTGCATAAAATGTGCATCAAAGCATTGCTGTTGGTGTCTGTCCCAGAGCAAGCGTGGCTTTGGCTGAATGTGGACTTTGACTGTTTTACGGTTGAGATCAGGATGTTTCACTCATGCAAATAGCTTATAACAGTTCTGCAGGCAAATATGAGCAGAACTGATATGAGTCTGATAATCACAATGAGGAGGACAGCGCAGGGTCCCAGTGAGTCCCTTTATAACATTCACACACACAGTTATTTATACTGTTATAGCTGTCTGCTGCTGAAGAGCCCCAAAACACTCGACAAGTTTGAATGTCATTGCATTTGCTGTTTCTCAGCTCATTTTGCTTCAGAACCAAGATTTTATGTTGTTGCATTGTATTAGCAGTGACCCAAAAAAGAGCCTGTTAATGTATAAAAATTGGAAAATATTTCAATGGAAGCTTATTTTCACCACCACGGAATAAAAATCTAAGAAGCGTAATTGTGATCACACAGTTCTTAGAAAAAAATGTGTTTACTAAAAAAGTTGCAATTACCATTCTTATTTTTTTATTCCGTGGTGGAGAAAAAAAAAAGAATTGCGAGATATCAACAAAGAATTTGCAGAAAGAAAAGTTAGAATTGCAAGGTAAAAAGATGCAACTACTTTTTTTTTTACTTTTTTTATTAATTCCATGGCGGAAACAAACAGAATTGCAAGATGTCAATTCCTAATTCACGGAAAAAAAGTAAAAACTGTGAGATATAAACTAATAATTTAAAGAAAAAAGTGAAAGTTCTTTGTTTTTTTTAACTGTGGCGGAAACAACAAACAAAAAAAAGAATTTTGTGATGTAAACTCGGAATTCTGAAAAAAAGTCAAAATTGCAATATTTAAACTCAAACAGAATCAGAATTGCAAGAGATAAAGGAAAAAGTTAGAATTGTGAGAAAAAAAGTTGCAATTATTTTTATTCTGGTGCAAAAAATAAAATTGGCGAAATGTAAACACTGAATACAGAGGAAAAAAAAAAGTCAAAACTGTGAGTGGGAAACTCTGAGTTTATAACTTGCAATTTCAAGGAAAAGTGTGAATTGCGAGATGCAAACTTAACAGTTGTAAGAAAAATGTTGCAATGACCTTTTGAGAGGAACACAATTCCAGAGGAACATGATTTACTGCAGTTTCAGTTCCTAATGTGAAAAATGTCATTCACTACACAAAGCAATGCATTTGTCATAAACGATGATCATCCTATTTAATGCTCATTTTTCTTATCTTGAGTAGTTTTGTTCGTGGTTTCATGCCACATAATTAGCTTTTGAAGAAAAAGAAAAGCTTGGCCTCAATATAAACTCAGTTTGAGAGATCAGGAGGAGGCTTACTCTGAGGTGCATCACGGGTGGAGTTTCCTGTGACAGGAAGTGACAGATGTGAAGTAAAGTGGTTTTTGTGGAAGTTTTTTTGTCTATTTTGTTATGAACACTTTGTTATGAGAGAGTTTTTCGTCACATGTGTCACGTTTGCAGATGCTGCAGGAGCCTCCTCTGAAAGGAGACACGCCTCGATAATTTCCTCTGTTGAAATTAAGCAGCAACACATTTACTGTGTGTATGAAGTATGAAATGATGCAGTTTCCTGCTGCTTCACACCAGCCAGTGAGGTTTAATCTTGTACACCATGAGAAAAACGTTTGTAGAAAACAGAAACGGTAGTAAACTGGACATGTCTTGTTAATTCATCTTAACACTGCAAACATTTCACTGATAGGATTGTGCAAAATTTAAATTGCAAGATGCAAATTCTGAGAAAAAAAGTGAGAATTGCATGATGTAAACTCACTTAAAAAAATCCCATTGTTAAAGGTAATTTCTAGATATAAATTCAGCATTAAAAAAAAAAGTTTGAACTGTCACATTTTGTTGCTTTGCATTCTGAATTGAAGACAGACAGTTGTACTTTCTCAGTGCATCTTATAACATCCAAGTGAAAGACAGAACACCATTGTCAGAAAAAATGACTTGTAAACTCAATCAGCTTCTCAATGCCACACAAAGACATTTGACTTTCACCTGAGATCATCTCAGCATGGAAAGAGCTTTCCTTGAGCATTTCAGTCCTTGGTAGTGCAAATGAAGCAAACAATCAACTACGGGCTGCAAGACACTGTCAAAAGATCTCCAGGATAAAGATCAATGCCTAGAAGCACAGTGAAGTCTATTATTAAGAAGTGGAAGAGACGCATGAAAAAAAAAAGAAAACGATAAAGTAATCCATTGCATTACACATTTTAGTTAACATAATCAGATTACTTTTGACCTAACACGATTTAAATAAGATTATCTTGCACCATATTGATATAAAAATACAAAGAGAGAGTAAAAATATATTCCAATAACAAGAGGTTTAAAGAATACAATAGGTCACAGGGTTCGTGAAGGAACTGCAGGAAGTTTTAAAGTTACATAATTTTGGAATCAGATTATGTAACCCAGATGACATGATATCAGTCACTACCCAGCACTGTTTACATCAGAGATGTTAACACCTCTGAATGGTGCCACATTGGTTGCATACCACACAGGGTTGTGGGTTAAACCACGTCAGCTCTTCAGCATTTAAACCCTGCTTGACAGGTTATCTCGGGTCAATGAAGCGAATGGAGACTATTATATCTCCTGCAATGATTTGCAATACTTTGCATATGTTATTTAGCATATGGAGCTTCATTAACTGCATGTACTGTGGTGTTTCTGTGGAAATTATTTATTGCTGATGTGTGAATGTTTGAGAGCAGGGATGCAGTGCAGGGAACCTGAAATGTTTCTGTTTGCAAAATGACTATCAGCGTTATTATTGTTAATTAAGACTATTAAAAATGTGTTATCAATGGAAAAAATGACAAAAGCACATGTAAAATTACTAAAACTGAAATGAAAATATTTTTTGTCATTACAAATTAAATTATACAAAATTTGAAAAGTGAAATACAAGTCTGAAATTGCCTTTTGTTTGTTAATACTTTTAAAACTCATATGTTTTTAGAAGTTAAATATTTTATTACATCCTACATGCACTTTTTAACTAAAGTGTATATAAAGTCTACTCAAATATAATAAGTTACGATGACTTAGTTTCAATCACTTATGCAATTGTATTAATTAAACTCAAACACTGTAATATTACTATGCTCAAAATCATGAGGCACAAAACAAAAAAATTGTGGCAACTCCAATTATTTGAGTAGTGTCTTTTATTTACTTTTTCTACAGTATTTTCTTGTCCTATTCAATTTAACACAGAACAAATTAATATTTAAAAAATACAATATATTGTGGAACACACATGCTGTTAAAAAAATAATAATAATTACATTTTCCACAATACCACAAAACATTTTCAACCCCATAATGTAAATTTCTAATCATAAAATTGATTGAATCTCATTCCAGTGTTTAATAACTCGACCAGATTATTCATTCATGAATTAGGATTCAAAGCACATAAAAATAAAAAATCTTACCGTTTACCATCATTATAGAAAATAATCATTATAGTCTTCCCTAGAAACATCATAAATAATAACCTCAGTGGGGTTATTAACAGGGGTTTTCCTTGTCTTAAGGTTATTAAGGCAGAAATGCTGGAGCAGCATCAGAATCATTTAGTGTTTTGACCCAGAAAAATAACGTGCATAATGTGCATATGTGTGTTTGAGTTAAGAAAGCGCACAGCCGTTACTGCTTACACAGGCCGTCTGAAGGAAAGCATCCCAGTCTGGTGCGGATAGAGGAAGTTCTGTCTGAAAATGATTCCAGAACCTGCCGATAAAACAACAAGAGATATTATTAGAGCCGGATAAAGTGCACACTTCCTTTACTTGAGTGAAAGATACTGCTGGTTATTACTGCATTACAAGTGGAAGCTGTAAAGACAGATGTAAAAGCACAGAAGTGCTTGCTTTTAAAAGCACTTAAGTACAAAAAGTATGTTTATTATTGTTGTGTGTAATACTCCCAATACCTTATGCCTCTGAAGCAACTCACAATACATTATACACTGACCAGCTTGGAATAAAGAGCTTTTAATGATATATATATACATATATATATATATAAACGTATTATTATTGAATTGTTGTAAATAAATGTCATATTTGCAACTGGTCAGTGTTTAAAAAAAAAAGTGGGAAATCACTTCACGTGAGCCTAAAGAGTGATTACAAAATAAAAGTCATGTTTTAGAGATTTTTTTTAAAATAAAAAACTTTAACTTTAAACTTTAACTTTTAAAGCTGCTCCATAGAAATGACTTTCTACTCGAGGGACTTTGATAGAAATGTAGTACGATACAGTAAAAGTACGATATTTGTCTTTCAAATGTAGTGTTTCCAGAAAAGATAGTACTTAAGTAAAGTACGCATACTCAAAAAGTGTACTTAAGTACAGTACTTAAGTATAAATGTACTTTGTTTTTTTATGTAAAAAAAACATTATTTTTAGGTACCTTGGGGTATCATGTAAATACTATGGTAAATTAATAAAATCACAGATTTATGTCTGAATGCAACATTAGATCTATATTCATTCAATATAATCATATATTATTGTTTTCAGACAGTATTGCCACTGTTGCAATTATTTTTATTATTTAGCTTAATTTTTTTTTTGTACTTTAGCACTAATTTACTTAAATTCAATTTTATGTAGTTTCAGGTTATTTTATTTTCTAATTTTATTTATTTATTTACGTTTTTCACTGAAAATGTATATTGTTCATTGTTCAATATTTCTAACTGATCTAGTTTAACAACAACTTCAACAACACTTACAGATATTTTGCATGACATGACAAACATTTCAAGTCAGAGACAAGATACTGTCTGAAAACAATAATATATGATTATATTGAATATTGAATGAATATAGATCTAATACACATGAACTTTCATCTGATTTAAAAACATGCTTTATGAATCTGTGTAATGTTTCTTTCGGTGTACTTTGTTTTAAAACATGCAACGTCAAAACCTTGTACCGTGAAGATACCGTGATACATGAATAAAATTCGTCTGACTGCAATTAGAAATATGTTTCATAATGTTGTTATTGTTTTAAAACTATTAAAAATAGTTCTTGTTTATTGAAATAAAGCTAAAATAAAATATAAATGTTCAGTGGAAGATCTAAGGTTGAGGAACTGAGAAAAATAAGGCTAAATTGAAGTACTAAAAACTAATATATATATATATATATGAATAAAAGCTAAATATAAATCTAGAGGCAAATCTATCTGAAAATGATTCTGCCAATAAAAAAAATGCATGATATGAAATTAATATTATAGGCCTAATACACATGCACGTGACATGAATTTGCATCAGATTTCCATTACAGATTTTGCCATGATATTTCCATTTGATGCACTTGTTTCATATTGTGTTGATGTTGTTTGCATGTATATTACTTGTGGTGATAAACATCAGGATCTCGACTCATTCTGTTACTGAAGCCGATGTACAGGTCGTCCCACAGCCGGCCGTTCAAAACCACGTGTCTCATCACATTAACTCGATTCTTGATCTGAAACACACACACATTTTACTCATTCGGTTGAATTTGACTTCAGCGTGCATCTCAATCTGCTCTGTTTATACCTCCTCAAATGCGTGATCTCTCTCCGGACGCATGTCTGGGAAAGAAAGATCCAGAAAGTCCACTAGATAATCGTAACCTCTCTTCAGAGGCATGAAATCATCATCCGTTTCAATGACCTGAGAGTTAGAGTTTGAAGATTAATTCAGTGCCACTCAGAGTTAGAGTTTAATGCATCTGTTGATGGGATTGTTTGTGCATGAAGTAGCTTTATGTGTTAAATCCACCAGAAGCTTGACTATAATGTGTATGATTTACCCGAATGACCAGATTGTAGCCTTTAAATCCTGCCCAGTTATAATAGTACTGGATCCAGCTTTTGTATTTAAAGATTTCAGCTGAAATCGAAGCATTCAGTTCGTCCAAATATAAGTCAAAGTCCCAACTGTCCTTAAAGATCTTTGTGTCTTTGGGTGGTTCAGTGATAGGACTCCTATGGTTATGATATTAAAACCAGAAAAGAAAAAGGGGAAGAAATAACAGAGACACATGTGACATGCTCATTCACTCATGCATATGATCATAACAACATAATTCTGACATGCAACATGCTAAGAAACAGGCTGATGTGCAGTCAATTTCATTCAACAGTTCATGTGAAATGGAAATTGAACAGATGCAAAAAGAATAAAAATAAAAAAGAGACTACATAAAATAGTTTACATATAATCACATGAATTTATAAAATGCATAATTATTCAGCCTATGTTTTGTAACAGGATTGTTATACTGTATTAAGTAAAACTAAACTAAAACCCAAACTATATAAAGCTTTTCTGACAAAAATAAAAAAGTAATAAAAAAAATTAATTAAACATTTATTAAACAATATTAATATTTTTTTTGTCAGGATACTTTTATTAATATAAAGTTATTATTATTAATAATAATACAATTAAAAAATATTATATTAATTAATAAAAATGGAAATAATAATTATTTTAACTGTAATAATCATATTAATATTAATATAAAAAAAATGAAATATAAAAAATATTTTCCTTTAGTTTAACGTGACCTAAAACGAATGCAAAATAAATAAAACAAAATAAAATAACAATAAATAATACAAAAAATTATAAATACACTATTAACCAATTAATAATAATAATCTCAGTGGTACTAATATAACACGTCTGTCATGTTAGGGTTTTTTTAATACATTTCATGCACTCAGGATACATCAGCATGCTCAAATGCTACACATTAATGATTTATCCTTTTGGGATGTATAATAAAAAAGCATGTGAATGCACCTGTTGGATGGGTCATGTAGTGCGAGGGCCAAATCCAGGACTGATCCGGGTAAAGGAGTCCAGGTTAAGATGTTCGGACAGCTCTTCCTTATCGATTCATTCAGATCTGCTGCGCTGTTCTTGAGGTTTGTCTCCTTTATGTACCTGTTAGTCATGTTCGTACATTTCATACTTTGATGGCTGTACATATACACACTACAGTCAAAAGATTGACATAATTGACATAATTTTTTTACATATTGTTTCAATTTAAAATATCCGTTTTCTATATGAATATCTGTGTAATGTAATTTATTCCTGTGATGCACAACTGTATTTTCAGCATCATTCCTCCAGTCTTCAGTGTCACATGATCTTCAGAAATCATTCTAATATACTGATTTGTGGCTCTAGAAACATTTCTGATTATTATCAATGTTGCTGCTTCATAGTTTTTTGGAATTCGGGATGCATTTTATTTTTCAGGATTCTTTATTGAACAAAAAGTTCAAAAGAACAGTTTTTATTAGCAATATAAATACTACTACTACTACTACTACTACTAATTATTATTAATACATTTAAAATATCTTAAAATAAATAGTTAAAAATAGTGATATTAATACAAAAATATTATATATTTTTATAAATAACTATTAACAATGATACAATTAAAAATATCTTAATAGTAATAATAATGATGTTATATACTGTAGCACTGATGTTTTCAGTGTGTTGCTTCATGCAGTAGTTAAATGTTGACTAGCTGGATGAGTTTCTGTGATAAAGCTGATTGTAAGAGAAGTGTTCACCTGTCAGAAGGATGTGCTTCGGTGAAGTACCCCGCAAACGGACAGTAGATCTTGGGCTGCAGTGATCTCACCAGCTGCGTCTTATAGTTTAACAGCTTCTTCCTCTCGTTCTTGATGAAACCTGCCTTCCAGCTTTCTGTCAGTCGAAAAGACAACAACAGCATTGTTTGTTTCTGTGCCATTATGCATTTCCTGACTGTACTAAAAGGTCGGCAGTTCCCATAATGCACCTGTTTAAAGCTGCACGTGTGACTCACCGGTGTATTTCCCGCCGTGGAAGGTCATGGGAAAACCGGAGGCACCGCCGGCGAAGTCGCTCATCATCACATCAACGCCGTGAGGAAGACGTCCATTGTTTGGTCTGGTGCAGTCCACTGTGTTCAGGATCATGTGACCTATTTTTTGAGTTCATACAAACTTTTTTACCAACACAGAGTTTCACCGTTAATTTCATCATTTCACCATTTCAACATAATCTTACTGTAACACTGTTCAGAAGTTTGGGGCCACTTTACATGCAGCACAAAACCAGTCGTAAGCAATAGCTATAAATACATTGTATGAGTCAAAATTATAGATTTTTCTTTTATGCCAAATATCAGTAGGACATTAAGTAAAGATTATGTTCCATGAAGATATTTTGTACATTTCCTAAAACGTAATGTTTGATTAGTAACATGCATTGCTAAGAACTTAATTTGGACAACTTTAAAGGCGATTTACTCAGTATTTCGATTTTTTTGCACCTTCAGATTCCAGATTTTCAAATAGTTGTATCTCGGCCAAATATTGTCTGATTCTAACAAACCATATATCAGTGGAAAGTTTATTCAGCTTTCAGATGAAGAATACATCTCAATTTCGAAAAAAATGTATACTTATGACTGGTTTTGTGGTCCAGGGTTACATTTATAGAATTTTTGTTGACAGATGTTGTCAGCTTTTTATCAGATTTGTGTCAAATTAACACACTCGCTGACAACATAAAAACTTGAGGGTGTAAAAAAACTGAAGAATTTAGAAACTTATTAGTATTGTAAATTGTAGTGTCAATTAAAATAACAATCGTGTCTTTAATGTAATTTTAAATTACACTTATATTATTAAAAATCTTAATTTTATATAAGTAGAACATTTTTTAAATAATATAAAATGTAATAAATTATAAAAACGTAAGCCAGTTTTTATTTATATATTTATTTATTGAAAAAGAGAATAATTTTACTCAGCAAGGATGCATTCAATTGATCAATAGTGACAATAAAGGCATTTATAATGTTATAAAAGATTTCTATTTCAAATAAATGCTGTTCTTTGGAACTTTATTCATCAAATGTATCTCTGTTTCTACGAAAATATGAAGCAGCACAACTGGTTTCAATGTTGATAATAATCAGAAATGTTTCTAGAGCAGAAAATCAGTATATAAGAATGATTTCTGAAGATCATGTGACACTGAAGACTGGAGTACTAATGATGCTGTAAATATAATATAATATAATATTTCACATTTCATTCTGTATTTTTGTAAATTTTTGTATTTGTGTAAATGAGCGTGAAAATACCTTTATACTCCACGATCAAGCAGGTGTCCATCTCCGGATGAACTCCGTCCATCAGAATCATAAATCGCAGGTGCTCATCAACCTTCAAATTATGGAAAAGCCAAAATGAAGAAAAATATAACGTGAAACAGAGTAAAAGAAAAGTAAAGAAACATACATTCTGCCACACGCCGAACGGCACCACATTGACGTTTGTTAAATTCACTCCACTTTTCTCAAGATACCTGCAATGAAATGAAAACACACCGTTGTCAGCCAAAACCCTTAGACGTAAAATATTACTAGAAATTTTAAGTTAATATTTTAGTTTAACAAAACCTAAGTATGTTTATAGTTCTCTGATGGTAAGTAAACAGATAAAATGCTGTAAAATGTGTTTTATTTTCAATGTTTTTATTTAAAAATTATGTATAGGGCTGTTCAACCCCAAAATAATATTTTGATTGTTTTCATATATTACGATTTGTTGTTCAAAAGTAGAACTGTTGAAGTTAACTCATTATAGTTAATATTGAGGTGGCTTTGGCAGTAACAGATTTTCCCGCCTTTTTGTTGTTCAAACTGTTAACAGAGACAGAGCAACACAACCTCATAATCTGAAAACCACAGCAACTGCCAGTAACCCTCTTGAATTGACTTTGTATTGTGGGAAGCTGCCTCTTAGTCATTTCTTTCTTGTAGCAAAAAACAGAACAATGTCTAAAAGCTGCTGAGTGACATACAGCAAGCAATCTAAACTACAAAAAAACCCCTAAATTTTTAAGCGGTTGACCTAAAAAAATAAAATAAAAGTGCATTTAAGGTTTTCATATATAACGGTTTGTTGTTCAGATGTACAACTGTGGAAGTCAACTCAAGGTTGATTTTTGAGGTGGCAGTTACAGATTTTCCCGCCTTTTTGTTGTTCAAACTGTTAAAAGACACTGGACGACAACAGTGGCAACACACATTCTTTATTTTTAACCAAATCAAAAGATGAGAGATATATTGAGAAACCACATTTTATTTTGAATGTTTCCTGATGCTGATGTTTGATGACATTGTTCAGTTTTTTTGCTATAAGTCAGAAATGACAAGGAGGAAGCTTCCCACAATAGAAAGTCAATGGAGAGGGTTAGATTGTTCAAGTGGGGGCGTGCCCTAAATGCGCTCTGTCTCTATGCCAAAACCACCTCATTACTGGCAGTTACAGATTTGAAAAACAATAAGGGTGGGAAAAATTTAGATTAAAGAACCCTAAACTCTGAAGCTGAACCATCCAGCAGACTATCAGCAAACTCTCAACAGGTATATTTCTTTTTTTAAATGTCTAAAAAATGTAACTTTCAAATTGGAAATTCGTCATTTCGTATGAATACGTTTCATATGGCTACTCTTAAAACGTCCCAACACAAAGAACAAAGACTACTGCTGATGCTCAAGGTTGCTCAAACTTTAAGGCTAAAAGAATCTCGAAAACTGAGATACGGACAATACAAGCAGTGATTTAACATTCAGGCATCAGTTCCCATACCCTATTAAAACAACTTTCACTTTCTCGTTCACATTTGTTCTTTCTTCTCACTATTACCTGAGTTCATTCAAAATGTTTATGCAAACACATTTTATGTGAATTCGAGTGTTTTTCACAGTCATGTTTGGTGTCATTTGAAATGTCTCAGTGCAATTAGTACAAAGGTCTCGTTTCCAAATATGCAATCCTAATCAAGATTTAAGAGTATTGGGTTACTTTGGGTGTTTATACTCTAAATGACCTAAACAGGATGTGAACTCTCCAAATTTAATCTCACGGTCAATCCACAGACCCGGTTGGGGAATGTTTATCTTGGTCTCAGTACATGGGAAATGTTATTGCAAAGAGCACTTCTATGGCCAGATCAGCACATAATCATTCTCTCTCTCTTAAAGAAAAGATGGATATAGAACCATTTTTGGTTCCTAAATAATTTTTCTGTGAACAAATCTTAAAATAACTTCAGTTTGAAGAACAATCAAAAAATCTAAAGAAACTTTTGGGGAAATGGATAAGTTCTTTAGATGTTAAAGGTTCTTTCCAGAACCACAGATTTCAATTAAATATGTTGTCCTGAAGAACCCTTTTATGCTGAAATTATTCTTTGTGTTAGAGATTAGGGACTGTTTATTCCCACTGTTTTGTTTTTTAAATCTGTAACAGTTGAAGTCACATCATTATAGGTAATAGTGAGGTGTAACTGACAGTTACAGTTATTTCCCGCCATTTTGTTGTTCAAATCAGTAACTGACAGGGGTGGGGGTGGGGGGCTGCCAAGTGGTGCCAGTACCATAAGCCCCAAGAAACTCAGAACGCGGCTCAACCAATCAGAATCAAGGACCGGAACTATCCGTTTTATAATTAGTAACATACAAAGTTTTCTATTAATTTCAGATTAAATACAAAATCAGTCTTGTTAAAAATATTGTATGCCGTGACACCCTCAATCTGGTACTTAAGTAAAAAGAAGGGTTTTTATCTGGAATTACACTATTAGGCTACTTTGTCCATCGCCCGTTAAAGATCAACTAACATAATCTGTAAAGGTTTAAAATGCATATACTTACACATATTTAATAATCAAGATATTTCAATGCTATCTCAAGACCAATTCGTACGTATTAATTCGTATGAATTTGTCCGACCTCGTACGATTTTGTGCGATTTGTCTAGACCCCAGTGATGGTAGGTTTAGGGGCGGAGTTAGGTGTAGGTCATTATGCAATTTCTAAAATACATACGATTTAGCACAAATCAAAATTCATTTATACGAATGAGGTCTTACAATTCATATGAATTAGCCACCTTGTAAAATATGTACAAATTGCCGTCACATCAGGCTGGATTTTTCATGATTTAGTTAACACATTTGGGAATATTTTGAATAAAAAGGAAAAATAAACCTATATCAGTTAAGTATTCCATACACTCATCATTCTGTATCGCTTTGATGTTTGATATAGGTTTATCTTGGAGAATTTGATGTTTTGAATTGAGTATTTCTGAGATGATAATGTAATTTCCATTCTATGCATTTTTCAAGAGGCTAACCAGAATAATCATTATAATAACATTTAGCCTAAATGATGATCAGAAATCCCATCTAAATTTGAGGTCGTATAAACTTGGAGTGTATTATTAATTAAGTATGTTATATATACAGAAATAAGTAGAAGTGATAGCCAAAACATCAGTGCAATTTAATATCACTATTTCTGTTTTAATTAGATTAATTGTGCATCCTTTTAATGCAGCAAACTGCTTTAGATTTTAGTCTCACCAAAACACTGGCCGTGAAGTGTCTCCGACGTAAATGGGAATATCTGGACGCTTCATGGAAAGACGTTGCAAAGTCGGGTAGCTGATAGAAAAAGTAAGATTTAAAATGTGCAGTTTTATGGCATAAAACAATACAATACAATATGGTGGATCAGACCCTAACCTCAGGTGATCTGAATGCATATGGCTGATGTAAATGAGATCGGCCTGACTGAGTCTGTCCATGGCTTCAGACGGAGGTTCGTGAAGGAGCCACCAGCCTCTCGCAAACGCTGGTCCTGTGAGCCACGGGTCGAACATCATCCGCTTGTTCCCCGCTTTCAGCTCCATACATGCATGTGTGAAATAGGTCAACTGGAACACACAGGATTCTTCGATGAACAGGACATTTGGAAAAATAAATCGGTAACACTTTCTATGAAGCCCATTTTTATAATGAATGCATAATGCATTATATATATAAAAAAAAGTATAATAATAATATGTTGTTTCATCTCAAATAACAACATAACAACATAACATTATAACAATTTTACTAAAACTTTTGAGTATGATTATTTATAACATGCAATAAACACCATGTTAAATCCACTTAATTTATAATGGAAAATAAATCATACTTTATCCTGACGTTATTTGTGACCATGGACCACAAAACAAAAAATAAGTGTAAATTTTTATGAAAATCTGTGGTCAAAAAGATCTAAATATTGAGAAAATTGCCTTTAAAGTTGACTAAATGAAGTTCTTAGCAATGCATATTACCAATTAAAAATTCAGTTTTGATATATTTACGGTAAGAAAAATGTACAAAATATCTTCATGGAACATGATCTTTACTTAATGTCCTAATGCACTGTATTTTACATATTAACTGTGTTTTATGTAAAATCATTTTTCTATTTTTAACTGTTTTAAATTCATTTTTAATAAGTAATAATTTTTTTAATAATTTCCAATGTTTTAAAATTGCTTGTTTTTATTCTTGTATTATTATTTCTTCATGACTATTTTACTTTCTTTTATGTTAAGCACTTTGAATTTCCATTGTGTACGAAATGTGCTATATAAATAAACTTGCCTTGCCTAATGATTTTTTTTGGCATAAAAGAACTATAAATAATTTTGACCCATACAATGTTTTTTGGCTATTGCTACAAATATACCCCAGCGACTTCAAGTTTCAAGTTTACTTTATTTATATAGCACATTTAAAACAGCCACAAGACTAACCAAAGTGCTTCACAAATGAAGCAGCATCATAAGAACAAAATAAAAAAATTATAAAATAAAATAAAACACAAATAGAAAGTTGGGTTTTTAAAAGAGACTCTGTCATTTCTGGTCACCAGATCTTCAGATCGTGTAAAGATTTAAAAACAAATAATATGATTTTAAAATGTATTCTACATTGAACAGGCAACCAATGAAGGGGCTTTCAAAGCGTAGTGGCGTGATCCCTTTTTGCTGTTTTAAAATAAATCTAGAGGCAGGATTGGACTTTAAATTTTGGACTAGTTGAAGATGAGAAATTTGAGCTTTTGAAATGCCACAGTATAATGAGTTACAGTAATGGAGACTTGACGTAATAAAACCATGCACCGCCATCTCCAGAGTCTTATCAGTGAAGAAATATTTCATTTTTGGCATCATCGGCATTAAAGTGAAACTACACTTCATGTTTTCTAAAAATAGATCCCAGAGGTAGCATTTATAATGAAAAAAGGGATTGTAAAAAGCCACAGGGGAGAGAAGCAGCCGAAGATAAAACTTCTTCTAGCCTAAACACGTATTTCCTGTCAGATAAAAATAACTGGAGCCACTTTAGAGAGACCCACCCACGATTTCAGTCTATTGATTGATACAGAATGGTTAATAGTCTCAAAAGCAGCTGATACATCTAAGAGAACGAGAACCACAGAGTCGTTTAACACTCTTAAAAGAGCAGATTTAGCCTTAAAACCAGATTGAAAGTGCTCAAACAGAGTTGGTCTTTTCCAAAAACCTTGGAGTTAAATTGTAAAACAGAGATAAGGCGATCATTTTTTAAAACTGACAGATCGAGTGAAGGCATAAGAAATATGAGAGTTATAATACATTATAAATATGGGAAATATAATTCAGTGTACGTTAAGTGGATGCATTGTGTTCATTGTGTATTATAAATCAACATAATCTTAAAAGTTATATCCACGGATAAGTTAATATTTGAATGCATTAGAACTTGTTATGATTACTCATGAGATGTTATAAAGTTATTTTTTTTTTTTATAATACGTTATGCATTCATTGTAATGCCTTGAGCATACTCTTATAATGTATTATAAATAAATACAGGCTTCATTAAAAGTGTTACCAAGAATTCTTCTATAAACATCACTTTTGAAAGTTTAATGCATCCATCCTTGCTGGATAAAAGTCTTAATTTCTTTCAAAAACTAAACAAGCAAAAACCTAAACCGTCATAACCCTAACTTAGGAGCAGTATTCATTTGTGCTTAAGTGACATCAGCTCCATATTGATTTTTCTTTGGTATTTCATTACAGTTTAGACAAATATTAAAGGTATGTTCCGGGATGCAAATCAAGCTTCTGTAGTTTTCTTTGACCAGGAAGGAATCCAATGGTAATTGGTGCAGTGTTTACACTAAGGTGTGGATGTGTGAGACAAGACTTATAATTAGTCAACAATGATGTACATGCTTTAAGTTCTGTTCAAGCAGTTGGTTTACATCAGAAATACATGTTTGTGTAGCAAACGTTTTGTACGTATTTACACTAAAACTTTTCTATGGCATCGCTTGAAGATCTTTTTGAAGCACCATTATTTTTAAGAGTGTTATTGCTGTGTTCGAGCAACGAATGAGATGTTAATGAGATCTCATTTGGGTGTTGATCCTACCGTAATCTCTCCGGCGTGTAGCTCTTGTGCTTCTCGGGGTTCTGCGGTCCAGGGGTCTGGAGGATTCAACTCTAGCAGCTCTAAACTACCGTCAGTATCTGACAGCACTGCCTCTACAGTAAGACAATAACACAGAGATCGCTTCCAACAGCTATACAATCAATATCCATCAAGAATTTATATGTGACCCTGGAGCGCAAAAGCAGTCTGAAGTCTCTGGGGTATATTAGTAGCAACAGCTATTGTTACTATTGTTACACATTGTATGGGTCAGAATTATAGATTTTTCTTTTATGGCAAAACTCATTAGGATATTAAGTAAAGATCATGTTCCATGAAGATATTTTGTAAATTTCCTACTGTGTATATATCAAAACTTAATTTTTGATTAGTGATATGCATTGCTTAGAAATTCATTTGAACAACTTTAAAGGTGATTTTTTTTTAAATATTTAGATTTTTTTGTGTGCAAATTTTCAAATAATTGTATCTCGTCCAAATAGTGTCCGATCCTAACAAACCATACATTTTGGTTTTGTGGTCCAAGGTCACATTTATATATTACAATCATTAAAATAAAGGTTCCAAAACCATTTTTGTTTCCCCTTTCAGTAGAATTGTCTTAGTGTAAAGAACAAATGCAATGGAAATGTTAATTGGATGTTAAAGGTTCTTTATAGAACCACTGATGCCAATAAAGATCAAGAGTTTATGAAATTGTTTTCACAGCCCTCTTACTAAATAACTAACATTACCGAGTTCGTCTTGCATGAAGCTGTCTGGAGGGTTGACGTACTCCATAGTGGCCACGTTAAGTTTCCAGTAGTGTTTGGTGCAGCGCACTGTTCTATTACACACACACACACACACAAGTGCACATATTTAATTATTCATTCGTAATCAATATTTGGTAACACTTTACAACAATTTTTCAGTTATCTACTTTACATAACATGAACTAAGCATGAACAATACGTCAACAGCATTTAGTTCATGTTAATGCATTATTAAAATCAAAAGTTAAGCTTGGTAACATTAATTAATGCACTGTGAATTAACATGGACTAAGAATGAATCGACTGTATTTTCATTAAATAACATGAAAAATGGATACTGTAATAAATGTGTTGTTAATTGTTTGTTCATGTTAGTTAATATATTAACTAATGGAACATTATTGTAAAGTGTTACCAAATATTTATAAAGGATTTAATTAGATTTTTAAATGTATTTTTTCTTTTTAAAGAAGTCTTTTCTGCTCACCAAAGCTTCATTTATTTGAATAAAAATACAGTGATAACTGTAATATATTCAAATATTATTATAATTTATATTATAATTTAAAATAACTGTTTTCAGTGTGAGTATACTATAACAATGTAAATGATTCCCTTTGATTAAATATGATTTTTTTTATAATATTATATTATTAATAATGTTAAATATTTTTACAATTCAAAATAGCTTTTTCTTGCATGAATATACTGTAAAATGTAATTTGTTCCTGTGATCAAACCTGAATTTTCAGCATCACATGATCTTCAGAAATCATAATATGCTGTTTGCTGCACAAGAAACATTTCTTATGATCATCAACGTTGAAAACAGTTGTGCTGCTGAATATTTTTGTGTGAATTAAAAAGTTCAAAGGAACATCATTTATTTGAAATAGAAATGTTTGTAACATTATAAATGTTACTTTTGAGCAATTTATGCAAAAATATGAAGCAATGCAACTGTTTTCAACATTGATAGTAATAAAAAATGTTTCTTGAGCAGCAGCTCAGCATATTAGAGTGATTTTTGCACTGTAAAAAATACCAACTTCTGTATTTCAACTCACATTTTTTTTTCACATTTAAAGCATATTTTATTGTCAGTGTTCTGTTGTTCACCCACCGGCCGTCCAAGTCCTCTATATCTTTAATGAAGAGTCCTCCCTGGTGTTTGCACTGGTTCCTACACGCTCGAATTTTGTCTTTGCTTTTGTAAATGATGTAACATTTACCATCCTCTGGATGTTTCTTAAAATTAATTCCATCTTTCAGTGTCTGGACGTCTTCAGCCTCCAGTCGCAGGACCGTCTTTGAGACCTGAGATGTCATCGTGCTTCAGATCTAGAGACAAGGGACTCCACAGTTCACCTTCAGCACGGTCAGATCGGATCACTTTCATAGTTTCAGTTCTTAAGACGGATTGCTCTGTTTGCAGTCTTAAATACACATCATTCTAATGCATTGTTGCAGCTAGAAATGCATCATTACATATGACTGTTTTTTTACTCCTGTTTTTCTTAACGCCTAAAAAAACCTCAAATTTGAGTAAAACATGCAAAACCGAATAACCGTGTTATGTTTGTAGAGTAAAATAAAATAAATTCCCAGTCAAGTAATGTTGAAGTTATGACAAGTAACTTTTAAATCACATTGATTTCTAATAATTTCCCAGTTGTTATATAGAGTTATATAGAGAAAGCGACATTACCTTCGCTGGGGGCTGATTTCTGATGTAAATGTGAGCAGGAAGAAGCTCGTTTGAGTTCACAGAGTGAGAGGGTGTGTGTGTGTTGAAACCCACGTGTCAAGCTGAAAGTTAAGTTGCTGTCTGCTTATCAAATGCTCACAGAACCGTCAGGGTGTAACCTTCGTTTCCACTGAAAAAAAAGTTTCTGATATTACTCCAGTGGTGCATGCACACTTCCTAAAGATAAACACAGTTTAGCTGAATTTGTAGTTATAGCTGTTCAAATGGAGTGCACTGTCAAGATGTTTATTGGAGCATGAAAATACTTCAGTCACGTAATTCAGTGTTCTTAAAATCTGTGTTTTTGAGTACATTTAAAAGAGTTTTAGTGTTTAAAGTTAATTTATGTTGTATATCTGTAATACTAAAAGCGCATAGGTAATAAGTAACTGACATTTCCACAGAAATCTATTACTGAGTAGAGCAACATATCACGTCACCCACAACCTGACCATAAGACAAAAAAAAAAAATTGTATATTTAACTATTGTGAATGTCACGGAAACTTTAGACAATTACTGGATGTAAACTTAGGCCTCTGAAGAATAAGGGGGAAATCCAAAGTTAAACATGCAATTATGCATCTTTTATAAACACACAGCTTCTATTTAATGTTTAAATCAAACTAGATGACAGATCACCAGTTTAAAACTAGATAAAAAGGTTTGCACAACATCGGCCAAAAGTTCACCCCAAAAAAAAAAGAAGGCGGCGTAACTTTGATTCACGCTGTTGCTGTTTCATTGTAAAAGCGTAACTGCTTTGTTTGGCCTTCCGAAAGAAGACACAACTAGAAATCAGTGGTTAAGTTGTATCTACAACACTGTTCCAGAACAGTTCAACCCAAATATTTAGATTTTTTAGGAGGATGAGGACTGTTTCCTTCAGAGAGTAGCCTACAATGTCGGTGTCTGTTTCTATAAAGCGGGGCAATTACAACTTTGCAAGGACAGTCTGGTGCTTCTGACTCACAGTCTGTAAGTACGTTTACATATGTAAAAGCAGTGTAGATTAGCGCTTGTTGTTTCACCCATCACTAATGCAGACATGGTTTTATGATTACGTGGCGTGATGCAATGCAACAATTAAAAACACAGTACAAGTCTTTATAATCAGTAATTATATCCCCACTGGATGCAACAACTACCTTGTTTGTAATGGGTTTTATTTGTTTTGTCTCGTCGTGCCGAGACATATGCATCATGGTGTTAAGGGGCGTAACATTTTCCGTCCCACGCTTGAGGCATTCAGCCAATCACAACACATTGGATAGCTGGCCAATCAGAGCACACCTCGCGTTTCAGAAAGCGGGGCATGTAAGAGAATCAATAATGCACAGTATGTGGAAAATAATGTGTTTTTTGAAACTTAAAACGCATAAATATGTTGCATTACACCAAATACACAATGTTCATTTTGGCAACATCATATGACCCCTTTAACACATCTGATGTAGATAATAAATACATTTATAGTATAAAATAGTTTCTATGATATGCTTAGGGAAACGCAGCCGAGGCCATTTAAGGAGATTTCCATGCTCATGCAAAAAAAGCAGCATGATAATTTACATATTATTTACGTTAGATTCGTTTCCCTTATAACCCATCCTTTCTGGGAGACTGTTCTATATAGTATCAGTATAATCATCAGCCATTAATCAGGAATGTTTGTTGCTCGGTTCTGTACGTTAAATCCCGAATGGATTAACCATCTTGTTTATGCTACTAAAATCACCTATTGTAGGATGTATGAATATGATGTGTCATTCCCCCACAAAAAAAAGATAATCCTCATTGTGACAAAAATCTAAGGACATTCAAATAAATGTAAGGACATTCATACAAACCGTTGTACTGGTCCAAATGCGCCACCTGCTGTCAATTTGATGTTTTTTGTTTAGAACAATGAAAATTGGTATTGTGCCTTCAAAATCCAAACAATTTACAAGTAAGGGTGTCCTGAGTATTAGGCATTAGGTGCGTTCGACTTCACACAGCACTGTGCAAACCGATTGCAATCTGACCTCAAGCAGTGCATACCGGTTAGAAGTTTTGTCCAACTTGAGACTGTGCCGATGCCACATGACCGTCACGCGTGGCATCAAGTACCGTGAGAGTGTTTTGAGAGCAGCCGGCTTATTCAACCGCTACAGTTTCTCCAGAGTGACTGCAGGAGCGCTGATGACGACACAGCTGTTCACGATTGGCCAAAATCACCACACGACAATGATCACGTGTGTTCGGGGTTTATTCAACATTTGCAGTTCAAATAATGGCCACAAATCTATCACTCAAGCGAGGGACGAACACACCTCAAAAAAAAAAGAACAAAAAAGGGACTGCTGTTTTGTCCCGCTAGGGAGATCACCCTTTGCTGCTATAACTGTAGGGGACTGCTGTTCTATCCCTCAAGTGAGGGACGAACACCCCTCAAAAGAAAAAGGGACTGCTGTTTTCTCCAGTTTGAGAGAACACCATTTGCTGCTATAGCTGCAGGGGACTGCTGTTCATCCCTCAGCAGGGGATGAACACCCCTGCTACTTAAATTAAAAAGGGAACTGCTATTCTCTCCGTCACATTTAGAGGGGAGAATACCCCTCTTCTAGCCATAGGCTGCATTAAGGACATCTCAATAACATTATCTTTCTCTTTTGCAGGAATCGAACAAGGAAAATTTCGGGGGGTCTTCACGCTACTCTCCTACCCCTCATACCAAGCTCAGGGACATGTTGCTTTTTCTTGTGGTTCTCCCGCTGGAGAGAATACCCTTGGCTGCTATTACTCTCTACTTTAATTAAAGAAAGGCACGCTATTCTCTGCCTCATTAGAGGGGAGAATACCCCTTTTGCTAGCCAGTAGGCTATATTAAAAATAACTCAATAACACTGTCTTTTCTCTTTTGCAAGAATGGAACAAGGTTGGTTTTGGGGGGTTCTTCTTCAGGCAGTAATTCCTTTCATTATGTTTGGTGGGGTTAATGTTTAAAGCTCTTGTATGTTCAGTTACTCTGGGAGCAAGAATCCCCATAAGGAACCATAAAGCCAAAGATTAATTGTGTACAATAAACTCCAGTAACTTGCCAAAGTGGTCGTGTCTTAACTAATAATTACTCATTGGAAGAGTGTGATCAGTTCAATTCAAAGAAAGAATTCCCTTTCTAAGGGAAACTGGAGTTTGCTTTTCATGCTTGTGTACTGAGCACAAGAGCAAGGATTGTAAAGGGTGCCTGAAATGCAAACTTTGTCATCAAGCTCAACCTACAGTGCTTTGCATCAAAAGGCAATCAGCAGCAGTGAACCAGTCATCATCTGATAACAAGTTAGGGTTTTCCAAAACATGTGGGCATACAGGGGTTGGTACTGATGGGCATTGTTCATTCTCCCAGTACAAGTTAAATCCATCAAAGGAAACAAAAAGTCATAAAAAAATATGTTTTTTTGGATCTGGGTAGTTCAGCTACATTCTGATCAGAACAGATTAGACAGAAGCTGAATATTTCAGGTAAACAGGTCACATTCCGGCTTAGTACAATGGGACATCAAGCCATGGTTCCAGCTTACTCCTTGACTGGCTTGGAAGTATCTAGTCTGAATGGCAATAACTTCTGTCAGCTTCCTGAGGTACTCACACAGCAGAAAATGCCAGTTAGTACTGACAACTTGATAACATCTTGATAAGATTTGGCTAAGTTTCCATACCTATCAAAAGTATGGAGTACCAAATATAAAAGCAAATGTTGACTTGCTGATTGGTAGCAATGCTTCAAGGATATTGGAACATTTGGAGATTGTCAACAGCTGTGGGACTGGCCCATATGCTGTTAAGACAGTGTTGGGATGTGTTGTTAATGGTCCACTGAATGGAAACAGTGGTGCATTAGGAATGGAGATTCCTACTGTTACAGTGAACCAGATTACTGTGTGCAGATTGTAGGAAATTTTAATCAATCAGTACAATCATGACTTCAATGAAAACATAGTAAAGAAAGAAATGTTGAGGGAGCACATCAGGTTCATGGAAATCGTGGAGCAGTCAGCGGTACTACAAGATGGGAACTACAGTTTTAGGTTTCCCTATAAGTCCAAAGAAGTCCATCTACCTAACAACTTTGCTGGGTTTGCAATCCAAGGACCCAAGCAATGGGTCCTTGGATTGAAGAAAAAGTTCCTCAACCAGCATGATTTTCATCCTAAATATGTGGGATACATGAATGATGTCATCAGCAAGGGCTATGCAAAACAAGCATCTCAAGAACAGCTGCACTGTGAAATTGGGAAAGTATGGTACTTCCATCATCACGGTGTCAACCATCCAAGAAAGGGATCTATTCGTGTGGAGTCCAACTGTGGAGCTACATTTCAAGTAACATCGTTAAAAAACAAACTTCTGCAGGGCTCTAACCTTACCAGCTCTTTGCTTGGAGTTCTCACACGCTTCAGAAAGGTACCCATCACTTTTAAGGGTGACATTCAGGCCATGTTCCATCAAGTTAAGGTGGCTGAAGAAGACAGAAAATTTCTTTGCTTTCTTTGGTGGCCAGATGGAAACATCTCTGAGAAACCTGTGGAATATAAAATGACTGTACGTTCATTTGGTGCAGTTTACTCTGAGAGCTGTTCAAGTTATTCAATGAGGAAAACTGCAGATGACAATCAGTTTGAGTTTCCAGATCATGTGAATAAATCTGTCAAGCAAAATTTCAAAGTGGATGATTGTTTGAAGAGCTCATCTATGAAAAAAGAAGCTTTAAAGAGGATGAAGGCTCTCATTGCTTTGTGTCAGAAAGGGGGATTTATTTTGGATAATTTATTTTGCCTGATCCTTGTGGGAATTAATAATAATAATAATAATTCATTACATTTATATAGTGCTTTTCTAAGCACTCAAAGCACTTACATTGTCAGCACTTACAAAGCACTTACAGGGGGTATCTCCTCATCCACCACCCGTGTGCAGCATCCACCTGGATGATGCGACGGCAGCCATAGTGCGCCAGAACGCCCACCACACACCAGCTTACTGGTGGAGAGGAGACAGAGTGATGAGGCCAATCAACAGATATGGGGATTGTTAGGAGGCCATGATGTTCAGAGGCCAATGGGCGAATTTAGCCAGGATACCAAAGTCACACCTCTACTTTTCGAAAGACTTCCTGGGATTTTTAATGACCACAGAGAGTCAGGACCTCGTTTTAACGTCTCATCCGAAGGACGGTGCTTGTTGACAGTATAGTGTCCCCATCACTACACTGGGGCGCTAGGACCCACACAGACCACCACAGGGTGAGCACCCCCTGCTGGCCTCACTAGCACCTCTTCCAGCAGCAACCTAGTTTTCTCAGGAGGTCTCCCATCCAGGTACTGACCAGGCTCAGCCCTGCTTAGCTTCAGTGGGAAACTGGCCTTGGGCTCCAGGGTGATATGGCTGCCGGCCAAAATTAAGTGTTTGATCAGAGTGTGTACGGCTCTCAGGAGAGATAGCCATGTTGCAAGATGTGATTGCATTGAGAATGCCACGATTCCTTTAAGAATTTAGCGCCTCTCATCCGTATTTCGGTCTCGCGGTACACATGGGAGTTGACAGCAGCTGTGCTTGCTACCAAGGTGGATGCAATGCTGAATGTTGACTGGAGAAGTTATAGTTGTTGTTGGCGGCTGTACTGCGTTTGAGCTCCGTCACTATATTCTTTTCATTGACTATTTTTAACCCAAAAATCAATTTTATACATCATCGTTTCCGTTTATATAACGTGTGAATATATCCTCTATTGTATTCTACAACAAAAACAATCAGAGCGCCTTGCTATCACTAGTTTTATTTTGACCTCCCGGGTCCGCTATTAGCTTTTAGCCCGTTAGCATCAGCGGCGTGGTTGCGCTAACATTGCTAATACTCTGTTCACACACATTACCACTGCTGTACTCACTGTTACTTGCTTTAATGGCAGATGAATGTCTCCACTCTGTGCAGCTCGAGCTCGAGGCCGTGGGAAAGCAGATTCGCGACCTGGAGGTGAGGCAAGCCCAGCTGAGAGAGCGGAGAACCGCGCTGGAATCATCCCGGGCTGACGCTCACAAGTCCGGGGTAAGTATACAGCGATCTGCTAACAGTCCCACCACGTCTACTCCGTGTGTTTCTCTGCACAGGCCCGGTGCACCCAGGACGCGATCTTCCCAGATGTCCTTCACTGCGACGCCGGGACACCACGGACCCTGGGTGCATCCACAGCGGAGGACGCGAGCCGGGTCCCGGGCGACGACTTCTCCCCCTCCTGCCTTCGACATCTCCATCCGGAACCGCTTCGCTCCCCTCCGAGAGACAGGACGCGACGCTGTGATCATCGGAGACTCCATCGTCCGACACGTAAGTGCTACTTTAGCCGAAGGTAAAGAGCACACTCATTGTTTGCCTGGTGCTCGTGTTCTCGATGTTTCTGCGCAGATACCCGCAATCCTGAAGGTCGACGAGAGCCCCAGAGCGGTCGTGCTTCACGCCGGGGTTAACGACACCACGCTGCGGCAGACGGAGACGCTGAAGAGGGACTTCAGCAGCCTGATCGAGACGGTTCGCAGCACGACGCCCGCGGCGACGATCGTCGTGTCAGGACCACTGCCCACGTATCGACGAGGACACGAAAGGTTCAGTAGACTTTTTGCTTTAAATGAATGGCTGTTGTCATGGTGTAAAGAACAGAAACTGCTATTTGTTAATAACTGGAATCTTTTCTGGGAGCGTCCTAGGCTGTTTTGCGCTGATGGATTACACCCCAGCAGAATCTCCAGGACACTTCGCTCCATGTGACTAGTAAGAAAATTCTCTAATAACTATTATGATGAGTTTTGTTCCACCCGCTTAAATGATAAAAGTACTTGTGCTGTAAAAACTATTAAGACTGTGTCTGTTCCCCGAATAGTGAGGTCAAAATATAATGTAGGATCTAGAAAAAATCTTATCGTAATTAAACCAGAAAAATGTAAAGTAAATGAACAAAAACAATTTTTAAAGTTTGGGCTCATAAATATTAGATCACTCACACCCAAAGCAGTTATTGTAAATGAAATGATCACAGAAAATAGTTTAGATGTACTCTGCTTGACTGAAACCTGGCTAAAACCAAATGATTATTTTGGTCTAAATGAGTCTACTCCACCAAACTACTGTTATAAGCATGAGCCCCGTCAGACTGGTCGTGGAGGAAGTGTTGCAACAATATATAGTGATATTCTCAATGTTACCCAGAAAACAGGATACAGGTTTAACTCTTTTGAAATACTTCCGCTAAATGTTACACTGTCAGACATGCAAAAGAAGTCTAATGTATCTCTTGCTCTGGCTACTGTGTATAGACCACCAGGGCCGTATACAGAATTCCTAAAAGAATTTGCAGATTTCCTCTCAGACCTTCTAGTTACAGTTGATAAGGCACTAATCATGGGAGATTTTAATATTCACGTTGATAATGCAAATGATACATTAGGACTTGCGTTTACTGACCTAATAAACTCCTTTGGAGTCAAGCAAAATGTCACCGGGCCCACTCATCGTTTTAATCATACACTAGATCTAATTATATCGCATGGAATCGATCTTACTGCTATAGATATTGTACCCCAATGTGATGATATTACAGACCATTTCCTTGTATCGTGCATGCTGCGTATAACTGATATTAACTATATGTCTCAGCGTTACCGTCTGGGCAGAACTATTGTTCCAGCCACCAAAGACAGATTCGCAAATAACCTGCCTGATCTATCTCAACTGCTATTTGTACCCAAAAATACACATGAATTAGACGAAATTACTGACAACATGGGCACTATTTTCTCTAATACATTAGAAGCTGTTGCCCCCATCAAATTGAAAAAGGTTAGAGAAAAATGTACTGTGCCATGGTATAACAGTAATACTCACTCTCTCAAGAAAGTAACTCGTAGTCTTGAACGCAAATGGAGAAAAACTAACTTGGAAGTTTTTAAAATTGCATGGAAAAACAGTATGTCCAGGTATAGACAGGCTCTAAAAACTGCTAGGGCAGAGCATATCCACAAACTCATTGAAAATAACCAAAACAATCCAAGGTTTTTATTTAGCACAGTGGCTAAATTAACAAATTACCAGACGCCACCTGATTCAAATATTCCACCAACGTTAAATAGTAATGACTTTATGAATTTCTTCACTGATAAAATAGATAACATTAGAAATACAATAGCGAATGTAGATTCTACAGCGTCTAACACTTCAGTTTCATCCATCGCACCCAAAGATAAACTGCAGTGCTTTACAAATATAGGACAGGAAGAGCTAAATAAACTTATCACTGTATCTAAACCAACAACATGTTTATTAGATCCTGTACCCACTAAATTACTAAAAGAGCTGTTACCTGTAGCCGAAGAACTGCTTCTCAATATCATTAACTCGTCGTTATCTTTAGGTCACGTCCCAAAACCATTCAAGCTGGCGGTTATCAAGCCTCTTATTAAGAAACCAAAACTAGATCCTAGTGTACTGGCAAATTATAGGCCTATTTCAAATCTTCCATTTATGTCTAAAATTTTAGAAAAAGTTGTGTCTGCTCAATTGAGCACCTTCCTGCATAAAAATGATCTGTATGAAGAATTTCAGTCAGGTTTTAGGCCCCACCATAGCACAGAAACTGCACTTGTTAAAATTACAAATGACCTGCTTCTTGCGTCAGATCAAGGCTGCATCTCATTTCTAGTCTTACTTGATCTTAGTGCTGCGTTCGACACCATAGATCATGACATACTCATAGATCGATTACAAAACTATACAGGTATTCAAGGGCAGGCTCTAAGATGGTTTAGATCCTACCTGTCCGATCGCTACCATTTTGTTTACTTAAATGGGGTGTCATCTCATTTATCATCAGTAAAATATGGAGTGCCACAAGGATCCGTCCTAGGTCCCCTTCTATTTTCAATATACATGTTGCCCCTTGGTAATATTATTAGAAAATACGGAATTAGCTTCCACTGTTATGCTGATGATACTCAGCTATATATTTCAACGAGACCAGATGAAACTTCCCAATTATCTAAGCTAACAGAGTGTGTTAAAAATGTAAAAGATTGGATGACAAATAATTTTCTCCAATTAAATTCGGATAAGACAGAGATATTAATTATTGGACCAAAAAACACCACACAGAATCTTGTAGATTACAATCTGCAACTAGACGGATGTACTGTTACTTCCTCTACAGTCAGAAATCTGGGTGTTATATTGGACAGCAATTTGTCTTTTGAAAATCATATTTCCAATGTTACAAAAACCGCATTCTTCCATCTTAGAAACATTGCCAAGCTACGAAACATGTTATCTGTTTCTGATGCAGAAAAGCTAGTTCATGCTTTCATGACCTCTAGACTGGACTATTGTAATGGACTTCTAGGTGGTTGTCCTGCTTCGTCAATAAACAAGCTACAGGTCGTCCAAAATGCAGCAGCTAGAGTCCTTACCAGGTCAAGAAAATATGATCATATTACCCCTATTTTACAGTCTCTGCACTGGCTACCTATTAAGTTCCGTATCAGTTACAAATTATCATTACTTACCTATAAGGCCCTAAATGGTTTAGCTCCTGCGTACCTAACTAGCCTTCTACCACGCTACAACCCATCACGCACCCTAAGGTCACAAAACGCTGGACTTTTGGTAGTTCCTAGGATAGCAAAGTCCACTAAAGGAGGTAGAGCTTTTTCACATTTGGCTCCCAAACTCTGGAATAGCCTTCCTGATAATGTTCGGGGTTCAGACACATTCTCTCTGTTTAAATCTAGATTAAAAACGCATCTCTTTCGCCAAGCATTCGAATAATGTATCTCTTAAATTGTGAGTGTAGTTGCATCTGCATTTTTATTCTTTAGCTTGGGTTAAACTAATTTTACTTTGTTGGATCAACAGCTATGCTAATGATGTCTCTATTTTGTTTCTATGTTTTGCCACGGGATTTACATCCCGTGGTAACTAGGATTTACACAAGCTCCAGTCTGGATCCAGAACACCTGAGAAGAGATGATGCTGACCCTCAGAGGACCCCAGATGATGCTAACCTTGAATCAACAAACAGAACTAACAATTATTGCTACATGTGTGACTGCATCCTATAATTACTATTAATTAATAATATTGATAGTTCATCATCTAGCTGACTACGTCTTGTATTATTATAATTATTATTTTTATTTTTATAAAATCCTATCAAACGTGCACAAACTACTAGCTACTACTAAATATTGTAGAAACATAATTTTCTGTAAAGTTGCTTTGTAACGATTTGTATTGTAAAAAGCGCTATACAAATAAACTTGAATTGAATTGAATTGAATTGAATGAAGAATTGAATATCCAGTTACAAGATTCAGTCTTCTGGACTGACAGTACAATAGTACTGAAGTACTGTACCTCAACAACGCACATAAGCGTTTCCATACATTCATAGTTAACAGTATCTCAGTCATTAGAGAAACAGTTGAACCCTCACAAAGAATGTCTCAGTTAGGGAACATGAAGGAGGGAACGGAGACGTTATGTCATTGAGTTATGAATTGGGATCTCGCTAGAGACGAATCACCTTCGAGTGTTAACAAAACAAGCCAATGAATGTTGGCATGTGATGTTGGCATGTTGGCATGGAATCTGCCGCCACTCGTGCCCCGGACCGAAGAGAGGAAGGGAGCGCATGCTGCCGCCGGACTCCGCCCCTTACCTGGACCCTTCCTCCATGAACACTGCCCGACCCACACGAACCCCTCAGCACGACGAGGACACCAGATCCCCCATTTGTTTTGGAAACTCTCCCCCTTTGGCCACCTTTATCCTCTGTTTTGTTTGATTTTCTGTTAATAAAAGCCTCTCCAAGGCTGCTCCTCCCATCACAATACATAACCGAGAAGTTACCTTTCAGTCGGTCACTTTCAACGTTACGTCAGTGACTGACAAACTAGGATCTGTATGGAAAATGCCACTATTGCTGACCCCCTCCAGTGCCCTGCGAAATTCGGCAAGTCCCCTTACACCAGTTGGGTTTCCAACACTGGGAAAGCATACCCAAGTAGGGGAACGCTACAGAATCACGTCCTGCTCAGAGGAAGTAACATGTGGAAATTACACATATGGACTGGCTATAAGGCAGTGCTACATATGGAAGTCCCTGTGGTAGACTCAGTCTGCCTGGGGTGAGATCACTACACAGCAGATACGGCAGAGAAATCTGTGCCAGGGAAAGACATTGACTTACCGTGAGGGAAGCCATACCATGGACGAATACACATGTGGGATCACCCAAAGGGGGAATCACTACACACAGGCACCTAGCCCAGACAAAGGGCTGACCTTGGGTAAACAAGTGCTGGACCTGGTGTCTGGCGCTCCACCATGGCTGACTGCCGAGGGTGCAGAAGGAACTTCAACTGAGTTTGCAAAGAGGGAAACTGAACTGAGAAGCACTTATCCGCACATATCCAGTCCGTAGAGGGGAATGGCGCAGCAAGCACGATTGACATCAAGCCGGTTCAGCATTACAGGCCATCTGAGGTGAGTACACGAGAGGACACAGGCTCTACACAGATATTATAGAATCTCGCAAATGTGTTAGGTGTCACCCTGCTGGCAGCTCTACAGATGTCTGCTATCGAGGTGCCCTGTGCCAAAGCCCAGGAGGAACCCACAGCTCTTATAGAATTCGCTATCACTCCAAGGGGGCACGGTAAACAATAAGCCTGATATGTCAAGATTATAGCCTCCACTATCCAGTGTGCAAGTCTTTGTTTGGAGACAGCTTTTCCCTTCTGCTCTCCTCCGAAGCAGACAAAGTGGTCTGAGTAGTCTGATGTCCTTAAGCTCTGTGGACGGTCCATGTAAATGTGCAAGGCACGAATGGGACAGAGCGGAGCGATGGCTGGGTCTGCCTCCTCCCAGGGCAGTGTTTGCAACTTCACCATCTGATCCATGGGATGAAGGTTTGGCGGCAAGACGGGGTAACCAAGACCCGGTGTGTGCCGTGTTGCCATGCCCATCTCAGGACTTGATCATGAAGCCAACGCTGAAGCAGTGTCATATGAAGCAATCCGAGTGGCGTGACAGCGGCAGTGGATACCCTATGCCCCAGGAGCCTCTGAAACAGTTTCAGTGGAAATGTCCTCCTGCCTCGCAATGATTCCAGGCAGTTCAGCATCGACTGAGCCCGCTCTGTCGAGAGAACCGTATCACCTTAGCTGTGCAAAGTCCCTTCATGCTTCAATTGCTCCACCATAATCCCCATCCCAAAGAAATCCAAAATTACAGGACTAAAGTATTTTGAAAAACTGATGCTGGCCCACCTGAAGGACATTACTGGACCCTTGCTGGATCATCTTCAGTTTGCCAACATGGGGCTGTATTAAGTTCTGCAACATCTAGACAGACCAGGGACTTATGTGAGGATCCTGTTTGTGGACTTCAACTTGGCCTTTAACACAATAATTCCAAACTTCCTCTTGCCCAAACTAACTCAGCTCTCTGTACCCACCTTCGTCTGTCAGTGGATAAACAGCTTCCTGACAGAGAGGCAGCAGCTAGTGAGGCTGGGAAAACTCACATCCAGCAATCGTATGATTCAGCACTGGAGCTCGTCATGGTTGTGTTCTCTCCCAACTGTTCTTCTTCCTGTATACTAATGACTGCACATCTAAAGACTCTTCTGTATAGCTCCTGAAGTTTGCAGACAACACCACACTCATCTGTCTCATTCAGGAAGGCGACGAGTCTGCTTACAGACAGGAAGTCAAAGAGCTGGCTGTCTGGGGCAGTCTTAACAACGAACAGTGGAGATGATCGTGGACTTCAGGAGAAAGCCCCCTGCACTCCCCTCACTCACCATCATGCACAGCACTGTGACTACAGTGGAGTCATTCAGGTTCCTGGACACCACTATCTCTCAGGACCTGAAATGGGACATTCACATTGACTCCATTGTTAAAAAGGTCCAGTAGAGGTTGTACTTCATTTGTCAGCTGAGGAAGTTTAACTTGCCATGGGAACAGTTGAAACAGTTCTGCTCTGCCATCATTGAATCCATCCTCTGCCCTTCAATAACTGTCTGGTTCAGCTCAGCTACCAAATCTGAAGACAGCAGACTACAGAAGACTACAGAGGATAGTCCGGACTGCTGAGCGAATCATTGGTACAACCCTCCCCACTCTCCAAGAACACTCATAAAATTATTTATGTAACACACACACTTAGCCTACAAATTTGCCCATAATTTACCTGGACTTACAAAACTGTCTATTGGAATACACCTGTTTCATGTTACAATTTCATGATAAAATTCAAGGAGTGTTGTCACAAGATGGAATTCATTGGAGCTTTAATCCACCAGTGGGTTCACACCATGGTGGTGTATGGGAAAGAATGATACGCTCAGTTAAAAAGGTTCTCAGCTCTGTTCTACATCAACAAAATTTATATGATGATGGACTTTACACAGTTTTCTATGAAGTAGAATCTATTTTGAATGACAGACTATTTACCAAGCTATCGGACAATCCTATTGACCTGGAGCCTCTCTTGCTTAATCATCATTATCTTTTGAAAGGGAAACCAGCTTTACCACCTGGTGTGTTTGAACCTCATGACCAGTTTGCAAGAAGACGATGGAGACAGGTGCAATATCTTTCAGATCTGTTCTGGAAAAGATGGCTATGGGAGTACCTGCCTTTGCTTCAAGAGAGGCAAATGTGGAATCAGAAGAAAACAAGTTTGGTTGCTGGAGACATTGTAGTAATTATGGACTCGTTGGCTCCTTGTGGTTCCTGGGCTGAGGTTTTTCCCAGATAAGCATGGTCTGGTTCATTCTGGGAGGTTGCAGACCAAAACCAGCATCATTGAAAGACCAATAAAAAAACTTTCTCTTTTGTCAGATGCCCTTCCCATAGGTGGATCTCTCCACTCTATGTTTCAGAGAACCGAGGTTATGAACAGTAACCTATTATTTTCAAACCTGTCCTGCAAGCATCACTAGCACTTCATTTACACCTCATCTGCTAATGAGTTAATGAGAGTCGAATCAAGTGTGATAGAAGACATAAAAATGTGCAGTGCTGCGGGTGCTTGCAGAACCAGTTTGAAAAACCTTGTTTGCCTATAATAGCCTGCTTTGTCTATATGTAGCAACAGCCCTAGGCATATAGGTGGACAAGTAAATTACTAGAAGAATAACAAGTGTATACACTGTAAAAATGTTTGTGGTACAAACTGTGCGGCTTAACGACCGAGAAAGCTGCAACTGAAGAAAACACATGCAAATAGAAAAAGCACCAGCAACATCTTCATCAGTTTGCCAACATGTGACCATCATTCTCGATGACGTAATGATGTAAAGTCGTAAAGTATATCGTGCCCCCTTAGAGGTAGAGTTTTTTTTTTTTTACTTTTTTTAGATTTTGTAGACTAGCCTATATTGCTTCGACCGCATATTTAGACAATAAAACTGTTAAATCTATTGATCAGATTTTATAAAATTTTTAATGGAAGAATCGTGTGCACTGCATTCGTAAATCTGTTGTCATAAATTATTTTAAAAACGGTGGACTTGACTTTCTAGATTCCTCTACTTTACAGATAAACTGCAAGTCTTGGCAAGAAATTGCAACCATTGTGGGAAAGGAAGTAAGTGTTTGTTAATCTTTCTTTCTTTCTTTCTTTTTTTGGTTAAGTTTCAAACTCATGCGTGTAAATTTAGTAAAAAAAAAAACATTTTACAGTTTTACAAATAGTTGGAAAATTACATTTCTGCTATTCAAAAGGCAATCAAAACTGTCAGAAATGTAAAGGTCATGCATGTCTGTGATTCAATTTCTGTTGCATTGTTCTGTATCTGTCTATAAAGTCTATCTTCCCCAGCCCAGGATGAAAATATCATAACTTCAGTCAGTTAGAACATCGTAGTCATGATCTGAAAAGTTTACAATTAAGTTTTTCAACTAAGCACACAAATACAGTAACATGCAATGAGGTCTATATACGAGGATTGAAGATATAAAGTAAATAAATTAACCTATAGTTGTCATCAGGACAGAAACCATAACTATATATATCCCAGTGCGATTTATTTGTTATTAAATACGCTTACGTTTTGTCAGATTGTCCTTCATTCAAGTCCTCGGTTTATACCCGCACTCATAACATTAGCACAGAGTCAGTTGTCCTAGAAGCAGTTCTGTTCAGACGTGCTGTGTCAGTCGTAGCAAGCAATCATGTACTGTTCGATATCTTTGCTCTGAATCATGCATCATCAGCTCATCGGTTCTTATATCGGACGTGTCCGAAAGAAACAAATGCAACCGGTTTCTCGACTCGAGAATGAGAAATGCTCTAACTTGCACAGGGCAGGATTTACCTGTTTTAAAAGACAGGCAAAACTAATTGTTGGGCCCCCCTTCGCTTTTACAGATAATATTCCCCCCTTCCCTTTATGATCGCTTAGACACAATTTTAAAAACAAGGCTCATTTTATAAAAGCACTTCACACAATTAACACATTCACACACACAAGAATCGGAACATCTCAGATCGTTTGCAAAACGACGCACTTCATTCAAAACTTTACAATAATTTAACAAAACCCAATTTTGGAACCATGTGGCACACACATGGTTCATACAGTTGGTTTCTGTTTGAACCACTTAGACACTGCTGGGTACAATATGAAAGTGAAGTGAAAGTCCTGACATTTGCCAAGTATGGTAACCCTTTTATTTTACACAGTTGCAGTATTACAGTCACACCAGTTCATAGGTGTGTATGTGTGTGTACAAGTGTGTGTCCATGCATGTGTGAGTTGGTGTGTTGATTTTGCACTCTAGATGTTTTAAAGTTTCACCCCTTAATTTCTGTGCAATTGTTTTGCATTGTTGGGGATTTGTAGGTTATACACATAAACATGTTCTGTATTTATTCTTTCCCCATTTCAAGTACATTTCAGGTCATTTTTAACCGAAGACCATGAGTGTGACTTTTTTTTATTACCATTTAGCTTTTCCGAATGATGCCCTCAGGCATGAGGAGGGGCCTCATGTTAGGCCCCTCCTAAAAACCATAGATCTGTGGTTTTCAAACCAGTCCTGCAAGCATCACTAGCACCACGTATTTTGTATGTCACATCTGACACACCAACTTTAGATGTGCAGTGCTTGGCGTTCTCTCAGAACCGGCTTGAAAAACCCTGCTGACCTTAACTGCCTGCTTTGTCTATATCTAGCGTCGGACCTATAGGCATAAATGTAGACAGTGAAGAATAACAAGTGCAGTAAACTGTTAAAATGCGGGTTAACAATCGAGAGAGCTGCAACTGAAGCATGCAAATAGAAAAAGCACCAGCAAATAAGGAAAACATTTTCATCAGTTTAACAACATGTGACATCATTCTCGATGAAATAATGATGTGAAGTCGTAAAGTATATCATGCCCCCTTAGAGGTAGAGTTTTCTGTCAAAAGCAGAAGGAATTGGACTTGACTTTCTGGATTTAACTAATACTCTCAAAATGAATTGGTTAAAATTTTGTTTGAATAAACCATCTTTGTGGAATTTTATTCCTAAGATTATTTTGGACCAACTTTGGGGTCTTTTTTTTTTTTTTTTTTACTAATTTGTGATTACAAGATTGAGAAAGGGCCAGTGAAGCAATCTGCAATCTTATGCTTTTTTTGGCTTGGAAACTGAACACGTTTTTTCTCTCCAGCGCTATTTTCTTTGGAACAACCATTGTATTTTGTATAAACACAAACATATTTTTTTAATAGCTGGTTTGTGACACCCAAGGAATTTTCTCATTTTCTCTGCAATTAATTCTGGTATTGCTTTCTTATTTAGAAATGTGATATTGGTTTATATGCCCATAGTCAGTCTAACTGATACGATATGTATAAAGGTAAATCAGTAGCTAAACTCGAGAGGTTGAAGATCTGAATGTGAGAACTTGTCATATTAATATTTGTATTTGTAAGTTAAAATTTACACTCACAGCTCTGATGTGAAAAGCTGAATCTTTCAATTTGCACACACAGACAATGATCAAAACACCCGTGTTTTGAATTGGAAGTTGTAGATAAATAGTCACAAATGTGTAGAATGACATATAAAATATGTTGCATTATTTGTCTACTAGATAATACCTGAATGGCAAAATGAATGCAGTGTCTTAAAATCCTGTCAAAGCTAAGGATATTCAGTGAAAACAATTGGCGTTGTTCATTGGTCGGGCATCGACCAATAAAATGTCTTCATTCGCACCAAAGCCCCGCCCCCAGCTCTGCTCTCTCACATCTGCATATACAAGTGCACAAGTGAGTTTTGCAACAGAAAACTGCAAAAAGAGTAGCAAAAGTCAGAGCGCTAGGATTTGAACTTGTACTTCCAGATCTGAGAGGTTGTAAGTGCCGACTTGACGTTGTGCAGCGAAACTGAAGTAAAGTGCAAAAGTAAATATGTCGTAAAAATGTGTGTATTTCATTTTCTTTGTGTGAATGTCATTCTACACATTTGTGACTATTAATCTACAACTTCCAATTCAAAACACGAGTGTTTTGATCATTGTCTATGTGTGCAAATTGAAAGATTCAGCTTTTCACATCAGAGCTGTGAGTGTAAATTTTAACTTACAAATACAAATATTAATATGACAAGTTCTCACATTCAGATCTTCAACCTCTCGAGTTTAGCTACTGATTTACCTCCATAGATATATGGTCAGTTTTGTTTTTCACAGACTAAAAATAACATATCTATTAGTTCTCTAGTGGGAAAGTGTTTGGCTATTACCTCGTATACGTTTTTGTAACAAACAATGTAAAATAAATCTATTTCATAATAATCAATAAATTCTATCCTGTTAAATATAATCTCAGTAAGTTTAAGAAGGATATTGATGTTAATTGCTCTTTTTGCTCTTTGGATTTGGAAAATTTGGTGAAATTTTAATTTTGAAAATTTAGTTTTTGGATATTTTAATGTGAATAACAATGTTTTTGTTATTAATCTATTTATTTTGTTGGTTCAGTTTCATATTCATGCGTGTAAATTTACTAAAAAAGAAAAAAAAACTGTTTTACAGTTTTATAAAGAGTTGGAAAATTACTTTTCTGCTATTCAACATAGAAATGCAATTAAAAACGTCAGTTTGTGAGTAATGTAAAGACCATGCATGTCTGTGATTTAATTTCTTTTCTTTTCTTTTTTTTATCCTTTGTTCTCCTGGCTTTATAATGTCTGTTGTATTGTTCTATATCTGTCGTTTAAAGCATTAAAAAAAAGTCTATCGTCCTCAGCCCGGGATGAAAATACACATTTAAATATATAAAGTCAGTAATCATAACTTCAGTCAGTTAGAACATCGTAGTCATGATCTGAAAAGTTTACAAGTTTTTCAACTAAGCACACAAATACAGTAACATGCAGTGATGTGCATATACGAGGATTTAAAATATAAAGTAAATAAATTTACCTATAGTTGTCGTCAGTGCAGAAACCATAACTATACATATTCCATTACGATTTATTTGTTATTAAATAAGCTTACGTTTTGCCAGATTGCCCTTCATCCAAGTCCTCGATTTATACTCATAACATTAGCACAGAGTCAGTTGTCCTAGAAGCAGTTCTGTTCAGACGTGCTGTGTCAGTCGTAGCAAGCAATCATGTACTGTTTGATACTGTACCTTTGCTCTGAATCATGCATCATCAGCTCATCGGTTCTTATATCGGACGTGTCCGAAAGAAACCAATGCAACCGGTTCTCGACTCGAGAATGAGAAATGCTCTAACTTGCACAGGGCAGGATTTACCTGTTTTCAATACACAGGCAAAACAAATTGTTGTTTTTTTACAGATAATATTCCCCCCTTCCCTTTATGATCGCTTAGACACAATTTTAAAAACAAGGCTCATTTTGTCAAAGCACTACACACAATTAACACATTCACACACGAGTATCAGAACATCTCAGATCGTTTGCAAAACGACACACTTCATTCAAAACTTTACAATAATTTAACAAAACCCAATTTTGGGACCATGTGGCACACACATGGTTCATTCAGTTTGAATCTGTTTGAACCACTTAGACACTTCTGGGCACAATCTTAAACACTTTTAACATTTCTATGTTTTATGCAGTTTTTTATTTTTAGTACATGAGCTCTCTGGCCAAAGATGTTTCTCCCTATTCCTCTGCACCACTGCCTTTCATTTTTGCTGAAGACAAACATTTTTTTCACCTGTTAACTTTTTATAGTTCTTACACCTTGATTGTTGAGTTTACAGTTAAGCGTCAAAGTGTCTGCACACCAGATGGCCGTGTTTGATCAATAGGTTCATATGTGTAGTATTTTGGAAAGCATTGTCTTGAAATGGCAAAGAAGTAACATTATGTTAATTTTCTGTTTCTAATGTAGAGAAGTGTGTTTAGTGTTTCGCAAAACAATGTGTGTAGTGTTTTGAAAAAAGTGTGAGGCTGAGAATGTGCTTATAGTTGTGCAGATCTGGGCTGAGATTTTACTCTTTGAGTGTAAGGTTTCACTAGCTGTGTGTTAGTTTTAATTTTAGTGTGTAAGCAATCATAAAAAACTGTAACTAAAACCCACCAATTTCTCAACATCTCAACAAATTAGAATATGATGACATGCCAATCAGCTAATCAACTAAAAACACCTGCAAAGGTTTCTTGAGCCTTCAAAATAGTCTCAGTTTGGTTCACTAGGCTACACAATCATGAGGAAGACTGCTGATCTGACAGTTGTCCAGAAGACAATCATTGACACCCTTCACAAGGAGGGTAAGCCACAAACATTCATTGCCAAAGAAGCTGGCTGTTCACAGAGTGCTGTATCCAAGCATGTTAACAGAAAGTTGAGTGGAAGGAAAAAGTGTGGAAGAAAAAGATGCACAACCAACTGAGAGAACCACAGCCTTATAAGGATTGTCAAGTCAAATCTATTCAAGAATTTGAGTGAACTTCACAAGTAATGGACTGAGGCTGATTAAAAAAAATGTATTTACATGCATCTTAAGGATCCCTAACTGTGAATGTGAGGTGGGGGCAGCATGATCGTGCTCTGCCTTGAGCGGCATTTGAGCTTGCGCCGGACCTGGTTAGAACCCACAAACATTCATCAACAATTCACCTGCTTAGTAGGCCTTATGAAAGCCAGGGCTTGCTTCAATAAGTGAATTGAACAAATGAGTTACCCTCAGAAGAGTTTCAGGCGACGAGTGTTGCTACTGAACCGAGTACTGTGTCCTTCCATTCGCTTGTGCATTTGCTAGCATTCGCAAAAGAAGGGCCAGCTCGGCTCTCAGACCGTGGTACTGGTGGTCGTGGCCAGAGTATCCAAGTCTGCTGATTGACGAGGCTGCGGAGGTCTAATCCATTTTTGTAAATCCATAATCCAGGATGGCCGCCGGCCCAGCGCCACTGCCCAAAATGGCCACCGGTCCAGCGCCACGGCCCAAGATGGCCGCCGGTCCAGAGTTATGGCACAAGATGGCTGCTTGTCCAGCGCCTCTGCACAGAATGACAGCCACAGTTGACCCTCTAGAGTCGAGTCAGGTGCTCGTGGACCTTCCAGAGTTTAGTCATGTTACCGTTGACCCTCCCGAGTCTAGTCAGGTTCCCGTGGACCCTCCAGAGTCAGGGTTAGTCACCGTTGACACTCCGGAGCCAAGCCAAGTCACCGGTGAAATTCATGGACAAAGGCAAGTCACCAATGATCTTCATGGGCAAGGTCAAGTCACAAGTGTTCTTCATGGGCAAGGTCAAGTCACCGACTATTTTCATGGGCAAAGGCAAGTCACCATTGATCTTCATGAACAAATGCAAGTCACCAATGATCTTCATGAGCAGAGTCAAGTCAGCATTGATCTTCTGGAATCCAGTCTAAAAACCATTGGATTACCAGAGTCTCTCCACGTCTCTGTGGAACTTCCATAGCCGCGTCACGTCACATCCGAACTCTCTGAGCGCTCGACTGATCCTGTCGTGGCCACCGAGGCTACCCTTAAGTTGTTCATGTTCTCTGTTTCAGACTTGCCTAACCAGACTTGCTCTTCTGTTAATTTGATCCCACTGTGGTGGTCTTCTGCTCCGCCCTGTTGGGCTTCTGTCTCGACCGCAGAGATGTGGTGGTCTTCTGCTCCGCCCTGTTGGGCTTCTGTCTCGACCACACGGATGTGGTGGTCTTCTGCTCCGCCTGGGGGGCTTCTGTCTCGACCGCACGGAGGTGGTGGTCTTCTGCTCCGCCTGGGGGGCTTCTGTATCGACCGCACGGTGGTGGTGGTCTTCTGCTCCGCCTGGGTGGGCTTCTGTCTCGACCGCAGAGATGTGGTGGTCTTCTGCTCCGCCCTGTTGGGCTTCTGTCTCGACCACATGGATGTGGTGGTCTTCTGCTCCGCCTGGGGGGCTTCTGTCTCGACCGCACGGAGGTGGTGGTCTTCTGCTCTGCCCTGTTGGGCTTCTGTCTCGACCACATGGATGTGGTGGTCTTCTGCTCCGCCTGGGGGGCTTCTGTCTTGACCGCACGGAGGTCATGGTCTTCTGCTCCGCCCTGGGGGGCTTCTGTCTCGACCGCACGGAGGTGGTGGTCTTCTGCGCCGCCCTGGGGGGCTTCTGTCTCGACCGCACGGAGGTCATGGTCTTCTGCTCCGCCCTGGGGGGCTTCTGTCTCGACCGCACGGAGGTCATGGTCTTCTGCTCCGCCCTGGGGGGCTTCTGTCTCGACCGCACGGAGGTCGTGGTCTTCTGCTCCGCCCTGGGGGGCTTCTGTCTCGACCGCACGGAGGTCGTGGTCTTCTGCTCCGCCCTGGGGGGCTTCTGTCTCGACCGCACGGAGGTGGTGGTCTTCTGTGCCGCCCTGGGGGGCTTCTGTCTCGACCGCACGGAGGTCATGGTCTTCTGCTCCGCCCTGGGGGGCTTCTGTCTCGACCGCACGGAGGTCATGGTCTTCTGCTCCGCCCTGGGGGGCTTCTGTCTCGACCGCACGGAGGTCATGGTCTTCTGCTCCGCCCTGGGGGGCTTCTGTCTCGACCGCACGGAGGTGGTGGTCTTCTGTGCCGCCCTGGGGGGCTTCTGTCTCGACCGCACGGAGGTGGTGGTCTTCTGCTCCGCCCTGGGGGGCTTCTGTCTCGACCGCACGGAGGTGGTGGTCTTTTGCTCCGCCCTAGGGGGCTTCTGTCTCGACCGCACGGAGGTCATGGTCTTCTGCTCCGCCCTGGGGGGCTTCTGTCTCGACCGCACGGAGGTCGTGGTCTTCTGCTCCGCCCTGGGGGGCTTCTGTCTCGACCGCACGGAGGTGGTGGTCTTCTGTGCCGCCCTGGGGGGCTTCTGTCTCGACCGCACGGAGGTGGTGGTCTTCTGCTCCGCCCTGGGGGGCTTCTGTCTTGACCGCACGGAGGTGGTGGTCTTCTGTGCCGCCCTGGGTGGGCTTCTGTCTCGACCGCACGGAGGTGGTGGTCTTCTGCTCCGCCCTGGGGGGCTTCTGTCTTGACCGCACGGAGGTGGTGGTCTTCTGCGCCGCCCTGGGGGGCTTCTGTCTCAACCGCACAGAGGTCAAGGTCTTCTGCTCCGCCCTGGGGGGCTTCTGTCTCGACCGCACGGAGGTGGTGGTCTTCGGCGCCGCCCTGGGGGGCTTCTGTCTTGACCGCACGGATGCGGTGGTCTTCTGCGCCGCCTGGGTGGGCTTCTGTCCCGACCGCACGGATGCGGTGGTCTTCTGCGCCGCCTGGGTGGGCTTCTGTCCCGACCGCACGGATGCGGTGGTCTTCGGCTCCGCCCTAGTGGGCTTCACGTTATGTCCTTCCTGGACTTGTGTTTGTTGTTTTGTTTTCGTTTTTGTTTCTCTTCTGTCTGTTTCCATCTATGGACCTGGCCCTCTGTCCCTCCCCCTGAACCTCCGCCGGTCCACCTCCCTCCTGGGTTCCTTGTCTTTGTTTTTCTCTCTGTTTCTCTCTAAGTACCTGGCCCTCCGTCCCTCCAACTGATCCTCCGCCGGTCCACCTCCCTCCTGGGCTCCTTGTTTTTGTGTTTGCACTTCTTGTCTCTGTTTCCCCATTTTACCTGGTCCTCTTGTCTATGTTTCCCCATTTTACCTGGCCCTCCGTCCCTCCCTCCCCCTGGTGCTCCGCCGCTCCACCTCCCTCCTGGTCTCTTTGTGTCTTTGGTTTCTTCTTGGGTTCGGGTGGAGCATCTGGTAGCTGCTCCGTGGAGGAAGGAGACACCCTTTGCTGCAGACTGTAGCGCGGTGACGTCACGTACGTACGTCATGTATGTACGTCACGTATGTGTTTACCGCGCATGCGCTTGTAATTTGCATTGCGTGATGACGTTAGTTGTTTTCGGGTCGTGCGTGCATTAAAACGATGCGCATACTTAAAAGAAAACTCTAATAAAATGTTAAAGTATTAAAGAACATTAAGGTGTAAAAAAGACGGGAAAAACCATGTTTAACCATGTTTCATCTGAGGTAAAATTATACGGAATTAAAGTTTATTCTGTAATATCTGTGTAGTATCTTACAATATATTAACATTCTGTTGCACTTTACTTCACTGTGTATATTGTAATATTACACTTTAATGGCACCTTATATTTCTTATTGAGCTAGTCAAAATTACAACAGATAAAGTACAGTCGTCGGCTCTAATAGTGCAGATGGTAAAACGTGTGTTCACAATATGATGCAATCGATCCGGTCCGAATCTGCCTTTTTTTCCCCCTACCTTTTCAAATTTCAAATCACATCAGAAAAGCATTTATTTTAAATAAAAACGAAGGAAATAATCAAACAGTTTTGAAGGAGGGCTTTATTGTCCTAATATGCTGGCATCCATTTAATAATTTGAATTAAAATTATAATTTACACTCATTATTGCATACTCTTTTATAATGTACTACAATACTGAGGTGCAAATAATTGCCACTATTTGCAATAAGTAATATAAATAGCAGAAAATCCTGCTATTTTAACATAGTATAAATAGAATCTATAGCCATTTGCTCTAAGTGTAAATAGCCACTGCCTTTCTTATTTTAATCTTTCTTTTGCTTTGGTTCTTGTTTATCTATTTTTTTACTATAAATTTGTACATTTTTCTTTTGCTTTAACAATACTGCATGTGAAACATTTAAGCAGATAAAGTAGTTTTAAGTTCAGTTGACTAAATACAGTATATTTTCAGTGTCTGCACCCCATTTTATGCAAGGTGCCTCCAAAAAAACCAAACTGATGACAGTGATCTTTTTTTATTTATTTCAAAGAACAAAACAGAAAATATAATTGTATATACAAATATAGATTAAGACTATAGACATGACACAAGAAAAAAAAAATCTGAAATTCACCTCCATCACTGATAAAACAATAAGTCAAGCAGTAGCCCTCAAATTCTTTGAGTGGATAAAACCCACACAGGACTCTCCTCCTGCGACTCCTCACACACAGGTGGACAGTCTTTAAATATCTCACTGCACCGAAGGCACTGGGTCAGAGAACATGACGCCCGGACACTCGGGTTGTATTGTTCAGACAATGCACTCCAGTTCACGACACCTAATTTACATAAAAGAACAAACAACACTAAAGCAATATTAAGTCATTTTGAAGAAAGGCAGATGAGCATACAAGGAAAATATTTTAAATGTATTTTTAAATATATTATAGCATGGTGTTAGCTTTTGCTTTGTCTGTAAACTACCTAAGAGATTTAATTTATAACCAGCATTAACATCAACTAAATTAATACATTTTCTCAATTCAAAATTTAGGTTGGCTTGGCTTGAGAAAGCATGGCCTGAAAGTTTGAAGTTTTTTTCAATTTGAAAATTTTACAGTTGAGGGCTATACAGTCTGTCAGAGAAAGAAAAACAGATAATTACAGGACTCTAGCCACATGAAGTGAGTCTCTTCTCTGAATTTCTTCTCACTGACAATGTCCCCAAAAAGTCATATTAAGACATTTGAAGGTCAATTTAAGAGGTAAATAGTGGCAACACAATGATATCACAGCTAATAACTTGTGCAAAGTGTAAATTTTATAAATGATGCATCCAGGTTTGTGGAACTCAATGCCCTGAATCTCCACAATCTAATGTTGTTACTGTGCCATCCAATTTGAATGTGACAGGAAACTGGTGTCCGAAAAGAACACATGTATATATTATACAATCTACATGTATGTATTATATATAATAATCTGGGGGCATCAAATTGGCTAGAAACGGCCCTGATCTTCTCAGAAGTCCACACTCTCCTTCTGATATCTGAGCTGAGCCAAACCAGACTGGCGCTTTTGTATGGGATTAGACTCAAAATGATTCATAGATGCATGCAAAATAATTACATTAATGTGCAGCATTTTGTTCAAGTAGAGACATATTTGTGAATACAAATGTTATAGTTTGTATCAAATTGTCATAGTGATTCAAATGTGCATTTGTGGATCAAGCATTCATTCACACCTCTTCAGCAATTTATGATACATTAATGCAGAACAATTCTACACCGAATTCTACAGACTCAAATTGAAAGGCATTTGTTTGTGGTTAGTAAAATACATCTATAAAATGTATGCAGTAGGCCTACATGGATAGTTTTTTGTGCATCTCATTTGGAGTCTAATTTCCTCCCATACTTTTGCATGTGTTTTCCTAAGCTGCAGCGCGTTGAGCTCTCGGCCACCGTACACTATTGATACTAATATGATAACAAACACCAGTTTGTAATCTCAAACAGCATAACGGACTGTTGTGAACAGTACGGGTAAAATAAATGAAAGCGAATCAAACGCCGCGCTCGAGCGTCAAGTAAGCGCTGAGCTGTAATTCCACCCCAGTCCTGTAGAGGGCAGTAATCTCGCGAGATTTCCCCTGTCCCTCAAACGCACAAACCGAGGAAGACGTTTGATCAACGGTGAAGGGGGACTCGCCCTCGTTTATGCGATTGAACCGAATTAATTCTCGAGCAGACATGGTGCTGTCGTCCTCGCAGCAGCTCGTCATGGCGTTCACCGCGGTGCTGCTGGTGTTCGTGCTGTTCCCGCGCATGTTCGGCGGCAGAGACGGTCAATCGTTCGAGCCGCGGTCCAGCAGGAGAGGTGCGGACCCGAGCGGACCAACCTCGGCTGTGTTTGTTTACTCTCTGGCTCTGGGTTTACCTGTATATTGTGTTTTTTTTATATGTTTTTGTCATTGTGTGTGTTTGTCATTTCATGCAGCCATTGCATACATAATTTTCATGCTCAAAACTGTTTAAGTAGGTGTGCAGATCAAGCTGTCATTGTTTTTATCCATAGAGATGAGCATTATAAACATTAGTTCTGCAGTGACCCCAGGCAGAACCCCAGGATGCGTGTTTAAAGGCTGATGGGTCTGTGTGGTTCTGCAGGTCCTGGTCCCGGGGTCGGTCCTGGAAGTGTGAAGAGTCAGCATCAGTTTCACAGGAGTGCAGCACCACAGATGTCTCAGAGCGTGGAGAACATGCAGCAGATGAAGAAACTCATGGAGCAGGAGCTGAAAAGTGACAAATTCAAATCTAACAGCAATAAGGGCTACGTCTTCACCCTCATGCCCATCTACGCCATCGGTGTTGGGCTCTTCGCCGCGTATAAGTTTCTAAAGGTGCTGACTTTTGTTGTTATGCATTTGAAAATGTTTGGTGTCTAAATAATTTTCACTCAGAAATTGTTAGTAAACTTCACACATGATAACAAAGTAATCTAGTTAACTGAAAAACTCCAGGAATTTGTTTTGCAAATTTGAAAAATATATATTTTTACATTTTACATACTATTTTATATTTTAGAAAAAACATATTGAAGCTTTATAAATGTACAAATAATTTAACAAATCGAAAGAAAAACAGCAGATGTTAACAAATTGAATTAAATATGAAAAAAGAGAAAGACTAAAATAGTATTTCCTTGTAAAATATAATCTAATGCTTTATTACGACAAAAATATTTTCAAACTAATTTATTTAAAAAACTTTTTTTATTTTTTATTAAAAGCATGTGAAGTAGAATGTAATGTGCAATTATTAATGTTTGAAATGTTATAAAAATTGCTATTAAATTTCACACAAAAAAGGCAAGTAACCCTTTTAATTAAATGTGAAATTTTGAAGAAAGACTGAAATAGTGTTTTCTTGTAAAACATACAGTAAGTATTTTTTCCCCCTTAATAGTAATGATTTGGATGGGAAATGTACTTGATAGTGATACAAATAAAGGCACAATTCATGAAAAAATACACTTCATTATACAGTGTGTTAAAAAAAAATCATAGTTGTTATATCTTCATTTTTGTGTTTGCAGATTAAATCTTCAAGCGATTCTGAAGCTCAGAAAGCCAAAACAGCTCAAGGAGTGAAGAAATCAGCGGAGACCGGTGTGTGTGTGTGCATCAATGAGGATGCTTTTTTTCACCATTTATATATTCAGAGAGAGACTTCTCTGATGGATTTGTCATCTTCCACAGAGAGTCAGCTGAACGAGCTGGAGCAGAGACTCACTCAAACCGAGAAGATGCTCAACTCCATCCTGACACAGCTGGACCCGCTCACCAACTGGTGAGAGCAGACATGCACATGAAAATCATGCAAACCTCTTTGTTTTAAATAAATGTTGTTTGTTGAGTCGTGCAACTATGCATTTGGTTAAAGCACATTCATATTTTTGGTTATGCAGAAAGAAACATGCGGATTGAAATACACTCTGGTTGTGTGTGGTTTGTTGTTCACGTTCAGCGTGTGGGTTTGTTGTTTTGCCTGCTGTTTATTCTGCAGTGTGAAGTCTGTTGCAATGGAGCAGAAGAACGAGATCATGTCGCAGCTGCACTGCATTCGGCAGATAATGAAGAAGAGAGGCATGGAGTGTCCGAGCATCAGGATAGAAGGTAAACACATCTGCTCACCTACACAATTAACACAGCACTGCACAAGCACCTCACTCTCGCCGCTGGGCTTTAACAATGACACCATTGCTCCGAGTCATGGGAACAAGTGTCACGCACAGTTAAATCAGTAAATCACAGGTTCATTAAAAAACATCCATTTTAGCCAAAAGAGCTAAGATGAATTGAATAAATGAATGATTGAATGGCTTGCATTTTTACTTTATTTTTATGGCAATTAAATACAGTTTCCCTTACATTCTCAGCACCAGAATGCATTTGGAATTTTTTTTTTATTGTCGGTGTTGATGCTTCTTGTAAATAATTTGTATACTTATATACTAATATAATATTTTTAATTGCAGTATACAATTACTGTGGTATAATGTTTTTTAAATCATTGTGCCACTTTTACTGAAAATTTGTTTTGTTTTAAGTAATTTTTAGGGCCCGAGCACCGATGGTGTGAGGACCCTATTGTATCTGCTCTGTTTCTTATTATTATTCTTCCGCTTCTCCAAAATGAATCGCATTTTTGAGGGCTTAAACATGCTCAAAAAGTCATGAAACTTTGCACACGCGTCAAACCTGGTGAACATTTTCGTCTGATATAGGATTCAGAAGAGGGTGTGGCAAAATGGCTCGACAGCGCCACCTATACTAAGAAAATCAACAGCCTTCCAGCTATGTTTCACATACATGCACGAAAATTGGCACACATATGTAACACACCAATACCTACAAAAAAGATTCTTGGAGCAAAATTCTAATCCAAACAGGAAGTCGGTTATTTTTAATATTATGAGAAAATTTTGTGTAATTTTGGTCATTTCCATGTGTTGTATTTTAACAAACTCCTCCTAGAGATTTATTAAGATCAACACCAAATTTGGTATGCCTAATCTAAAGGCCTTTGCGATGTTAAATTGCGAAGATCTTGAGTTTTCGTCGAAGGGCGTGTCCGTGGCGGCCTGGCGAATTTAGATGATTCGCCATGAAAAATAAAGTTGCTATAACTCAGACATACAATGTCCAATCTGCCCCAAACTTCACATGTTTGATCAGACTCTGAACCTGAACAGATTGACATGCCCATATTCAGTTACAGTCATAGCGCCACCTATTGGCAACAGGAAGTGACGAACTACTCCTAGAAATTTTATGACATCAATGTCTTTTTTGTGGTCAGTCTAATCTAAAGGACTCTTCATTTGTGAAGATCTTGATGTGGGCCATGGGAATAAAAGATGTTATAACTCAGCCATAAAATGTTCAATCTTCCCCAAACTTGACATGTTCAATAAGAGTCATGGCCTGAACACATCTGAAAGCCAATAATCCATTATAATGATAGCGCCACCTGCTGGCAACAGGAAGATTGGAACATATATGGAATATACTTTGATATATTTCACTTATATTTATGACTTTAAATGCATATTTCTCACCATTCACCATTTACTAAAGCAATTATATATTGTCTATCTATCTAATGTATATATATATATATATATATATATATATATATACACACACACACACACACACACACACACACACATATATATATATATATATATATATATATATATATATATATATATATATATATATATATATATACACACTTTATGGAAATATTTTTTTCATTTTAAATCAGCAATTAGGCAATTTAAAAGTACAACAAATCATTAAATAATTAATCAATTATTAATTGGCTGTTTGTATTATTATTTATCCCTATTTATCGTTTTTTAATTTAAATAATTTCTTAAAAATTGAAACAAAATTTTGGCAATTTGAAAGTACAACAGATCCTTAGATGATATATCTATTTATCATTTATCCATTTTATTATTAATTGATATTTTTTATTTATTTATCCAAACTATTGTTTTAAGATTTATTTAATTCGGGTTTTTTTTTCAATTGTATTCAATTGAGAAGTACAACAAATACTTAGGTAATAGATATAATATTTTTTGTCCATATTTATGTATATTTATCAATTTAATTAATACTTAAGTTTGCATTCATGTCAGTGACAAGTTTTATTTTACACATATCTAATGCAGACGAATGCAGTCAATGAAGCAGCTCACAGATCTTTAAAAATAACATATTGTAAACAAATTAGTGGGATGAACGAAGTAGCTCTGAATTGGCCAACATCAGGTAGGTCACGCAGCCATGCTACAGTAAACTTGTGAATATGTGCATGTAGGAAACTTGAGATTTAAGTGACACCTGCTCTTATGTTTTATTTCATATGTTATGCTCTTGACATTCACTCATTTTTAAGTGACTGGATGCGCTGTTGTAGCATTGTGGTGTCTGGTGATGCAAATCACTTGGTTATTTCTTTTAGAGCCGACATGTGAGCGCAATCTAGACGAACTCATCGAGACTTTGGCCGCATCCGAAAGGCTTCCAGAAACTCGTCAGGAATCACAAACACAAGCTGAAATACAGCCACGTGATCCCCGAGAGCTCACGCCTGAGTCTGATGGAGAGGAAGAGCTGGAGGAAGACGAGGATGAGGAGAACAAGTTCACAGAGGGAAGCGAGAGTGACTCTAGTATGCCGTCCCTCGAGGACTCGGCCGACGTCAGTGGAGATGATGTTACAGTCGCTCAGAAACTTCCAGAAGATCTGACGGCTGGATTACGAAAACGCAACAGGCCTGAGTAACGGTGGCACGAATCCGACGCAAATCTATTGATGTATTTATTTATTTATTTCATTGTAATGAACACTACGCCAGCGTCTACATATTATACTGTTAACATGACATCACATTTACACTAAAAATGCCAAATGTTCTCTTATATATATTTTATTCGATCAAAAATACTATAAAAATAGTGAAATATTAATACAGTTTAAAATAGCTGTTTTCCATGTGAATGTATTCTGAAATGTATTTTATTCCTGTGACGCAAAGCTGAATTTTCATCATCATTACTCCTTCAGTCTTCAGTTTCCTTGATGTTTTTTTTGTGGAAACTTATGTATTTTATTTTTTCGATAGAACAGCATTTATTTGAAATATAATTTTTATAACATTAGAAAACTCTTTACTGTCACTTTAGAACTATTTAATGCATTAATGCAATACTTTCGCATGGTTGCGTATCACAGTTTACCCACGAATATTAATCAGCAGAAATTCAGCTTTATTATCAGCGTAATAAATTACAGTTTAAAATCTATTCAAACTGAAACCTGTTATTTTACATTCTAAAAATATTTCAGATTATTACCGTTTTTACTGCATTTCTATATCAAATTATTAATGAGTGACATTAATTTAAAGAAGATGTAATAACTTGCTCCGCCTCTAAAACGAGGTTTCTTTTTACTGACATCATCGAGGCCAGCTGGATGGGGAAAATAGCATCCACAAACTGTTTAGTCATTGCTTTAGGAATCAGCCTTTCTGAACTCTTTACATCAGTTAACACAAATGTAATGTTAGGTTAATGCACTGATAGCAAATAATAATGTGTGAAAATGTCACTATGGAATATCGTTTCGCTTTGACTTTTAAGCGTTCTCTGGATTTCTTTTAGTTTGAGTCAGTCATAATCACATGTATGTCAGTGTGTATCTGCAGAAGTGGCTTCCTTTCCCTCGATGATGCAGTGAGGCTAAAGGAATGGATCCAAGGCAGCTCGTGATGTTTTGTGGATGGTTTGTCATTTGCATGTTTGCTGTGGCCTGCGGAGGAGGTTTCGCACAGCTGCATGTGTCTGGTTTGACAATCACATGCTTTAAAGCTTTCCAAATGTGAGGACCTGAAACAGGATGTTCTTAGAGAGACGTTACAGCTCTGAGCTTTATTTATTACATTTTTTTTTTACTTGAATCGAATACCAAACCCTAAATGTGAGAAGACGTTTATGCACGTTGTTGCTCTCTGTGCCACATTTCAGATCGAATGTTTTTATAAATCTGCTTTTCAAAGCTTCATTTTAGAGATTTGTGTTACGTCTTTTATGATACGTTTTCATTATTTTGCCAATCATATTCTGAGAATAATTCAAGAAAAAAAAATAGTAGTTGTGATTCCTAAATCAAAACGTTATCAGTTATATTTAGTGACTACTATTGCTGCTGTGTTTCGGGCATCATTTTAAAAACATGCAACTGGTCCTATTAGAGAAATATTTTTTGTTGCATGTCCTTTGAATGATGTGATTTAGCATTGGAAGATGTGGTATGAAATTGGCATGTAATCAGACTCTATACTTCCTGTGTTCATTGTTTTTGCCTTGTATGTGGTGTGCAGTTTAGATGAATATATTATGAACAACTGTTGAAAGCCTTAAATAAATTCCAAATACATGTTGTACATGTTATAATTGCACTTCTGTGATTTATTAGTCTCTAACTGATCAATTTGAATCCTTATTATGTGTCAAACATCATTTTATTAGATCCTGTAGCCACTAAATTATTGAAAGAATTACGCTAAGTTACTGAAAGAGTTGTTACCTGTAGAAGAATAACCGCTTCTCAATATTAACTCATCGTTATCTTTAGGTCACATCTCAAAACCTTTCAAGCTGGAAGTTATTAAGCCTCTGATTAAGAAACCACAACTAGATCCGAATGAACTGGCAAATTGGATACAGACCCATTTCAAATCTTCCGTTTGTCAAAAAGTTTTAGAAAAAGTTTTCTGCTCAACTATACTACTTTCTGCAACAACAACAACAAAAAAAAGAGTACTGTATGAAGATTTTCAGGTAGAGAAGGTTTCACTCCCCACCATAGCACAGAAACTGCACTTGTTAAAATTACAAATGACTTGCGTCAGATCAAGGTTGCATCTCATTGCTAGTTTTACTTGATCTAAGTGCTGCGTTCGACACCATAGATCATGACATACTCATAGAGCGATTACAAAACTATACAGCTATTCAAGAAGGCTCTAAGATGGTTTAGATCCTACCTGACCAATCGCTACCATTTTGTTTATATAGTAAAATATGGAGTGCCACAAGGATCCGTCCTAGGTCCTCTGCTATTTTTATTTTATTTTTCTTGGTAATACTATTAGAAAATACAGGCTTAGTTTCCATTGTTTTGCAGATGATACTCAACTATATATCTCGACAAGACAAGATAAAACTTCTAAATTATCTAAGCTAACAGAGTGTGTTAAAATTGAACCTAAAAACAGTACACAGAATCTAGTAGACTAGAGTTTGCAACTAGACGGATGCACTGTTACTTCCTCTACAGTCAAAAATCTTATATTAGACAGCAACTTCATATTTCCCATGTTAAAAAAAACAGCATTCTTCCATCTTAGAAACATTGCCAAGCTACTTAATGTTATCCGTTTCTGATGCAGAAAAGCTAGTTCATGCATTCATGACCTCTAGAGTGGACTATTGTAATGCACTTCTAGGTGGTTGTCCTGCTTCTTCAATAAACAAGTTACAGGTAGTCCAAAATGCAGCAGCTAGAGTCCTTACCAGGTCAAGAAAATATGATCATATTACCCCAATTTTTCAGTCTCTGCACTGGCTACCTATTAAAAATTATCATTACTTACCTATAAGGCCCTAAAATCAATCCATCACGCTCCCTAAGGTCACAAAAAGTCCACTAAAGGAGGTAGAGCTTTTATTTCACATTTAGCTCCCAAACTCTGGAATAGCCTTCCTGATAATGTTCTGGGTCCAGACACACTCTCTCTGTTCAAATCTAGATTAAAAACACATCTCTGTTGATCAAGCATTCAAATAATGCATCTCATAATTTGTGACTGCAGTTATATGTGATCAAATAACATTATTATTCCTTGAGTTAAACAAATTAATTTCACTTGGTTGGAACAGCAGCTCCTCTGGGATCTTCGCCCTCAGAAGTCTCAAGAGTTTATAGCAGATGGTGTGAGAAAACAGAGAGGTGTTGCTTGGATGCACTACAGCAGCTGAGGTCTTCACATTACTGTCAGCTAAGAAAAGCGAGGCTGCTGTTTCATCCCCTTATTACAAAAGTTATATTGCACATAAAATTGGCTACATTGGCTGGTTTATAAACAATCTCTGGCAGTCAAGATGCACAGGTCATATTTAAAAACTGATCAGTTAAGCACTTTAAAGAGAGAGACCAATTTCAGACTAGATTTGAGTAAGTTTTCTCCATCAGATCACTTCTCCGATTCCAGTTTATTTATTTATTTATTTATTTTTTGTGGTTTGAACTGTGACTGGCTGCAGTTATATGTTGTTGTGACACTCTTTCCAACTGAAAGATTTCTAAACTAACACATGTAACCACAAACTTGGCACCCAGAGTCCTGAAAATTGTAATTTGTCCAGTGACCAACAGAGGACGCTACAGTCTAATGAATCAAACCTGTTACCAGCTTCCATCTGTACTGTAAATCTTAGACTCTGAGCACTGTGTCATGCATAACTTGTTTAATGTTGTGTTTTTATTGGAGTCTGACTGGCAGCATGAACATGGGTTCCTTGTGAAGTAATGAGAGATGGAGATAAATGCTGTGAGATTTCACCTTCCAGACTGAGTCCATTGGGGCCGGATGTCCCAGAATAATCTGCTCCCATCAATTAGAGCCACGTTCAGCTTTAATCAAGTGCATTTACACACCTAATGGGATGTGCTAACCACATTTGCCCTCATACCTGGGCCTGTCTCTTTCTGTGAATAGATTTTTAATTAATGTGACTGCAGACGGGGGCTTTAATGCGACGGGAGACAGTTTTTCATTATGTCTTCTGATTGTGATTGCTGCTAGAATTATTTCATTTGTCAGCAAATGGATCTCTATTGGTTTTGCTTCAAGAGCCTGAATTTGGTAACCAAACACTATAGCAATGTTCTTTATTATGCAAAGGTAAATAATGTTCTTTACCATGGTATTCTTCAATTTGGCGTCAGAGACACACTTATGTAGTCAAAACAGACCGAGACAATTTTAGTTAACTAAAATTAAAAACCATCTGAATCTTTTAGTTCTTAAAATAAAGTAGATGGTAACTGACGTAAAAAAATTATATATATATGTTTACTTCATTATTTTAATTAAGTTTAGCTTAGAGTGTACTAAAATAAATAAAACTAAATAAGAAATAGATATTTATTTCAAATAAAAACTACTACTAATTAATACAAAAAACCGTATTAAAAAAGATTCAAAATAAGAATCAAGACTAATAATTTTTTGTCAATACAAAAATAATACTAAATACAAAAAGCATAACTTTTTCTGTTTGTTTTTTTAAATGAACTGAATGTATTATATTGTTTCAATAATATTCTTTAATATTTTGAATTTTGAGGGGACATTATGGTACTACACTATTCATTAAATTACACGCTATTTATTTTTATATACAAATATTAAAAACAATGCAAATATTACAAAAACATATTTTCACTTAATACGATTAGAATATTTCACATACATATGTATATTTAAAATGTTTTTCTTTGCATTTTAAATTTGAATATATATTTAGACATTATCAAGGACTTAATTCATTTGAATTTTATTTATTTATTTATTTTTTTAAGACCATTTAAACTTTTCTAATCATGTTAAAATTTTGTATGTGTGTTTATATAATGTGCTGTAGAAGTCAAAATTTTCATACTATTCCAATGAAGTAAAAATGTTAATTCAAAATGTAACATCTTTCAGTCTAGGATCAAAATTTGCATTAATCTTTGTTTTTTTCGTCCTGTCCAGATGTCCTCAGAACAGACCTGCGACCCACCGGCTGAGATCCAGTGCTCAGAGTCTAAAATAACCACAGACAGTTGTGGGAGGATGAATTACACGACTAACCTACAGCTGAATCAAGGTCAGTTTTGGATATGTGAGCTCTGTGCTTCCTGAACAACAGTGTGGTGCATCAGTGACCAAAATATGCTTTATTTGTGGACGTCTGATATGGAAAGCAGTGCACTTTGGTTTGATTTCACATTGTTACTTTTTTAGACTGTAGAGTGAAACTCCAAGATGTAGATGAGTTTGTCCTCTTAGTCCTCTGCAGTGAATGGGTGCCGTCAGAATGAGAGTCCAAACAGCTGATAAAAACATCACAATAATCCGCTCCAGACCAACAGTTAACATCTTGAGAAAAAAGCTGCATGTTTACATTATTGTGTTTTTATCAGCTGTTTGGACTCTCATTCTGACGGCACCCATTCACTGTTCCATCCTCTGCTGAGCAAGTGATGTGATGCAAATGCAATGTACCTTATTTTCTGTTTATTATAAGTACAATACTCAGTTCCAAGAGCAATGCACTAAATGCATGACTATAGGGAAAGTGTTTAGTCGAGTTGTATTCTCAGAGGAAGCTTCCACATTCATGTGTTGCCAAAGCAGCTCACGACATTATAATTTTAGCTCCGAAGGAAAACACATCAAGCTATGAAGTCTGTGACTCCGTGTATTTGCAAGTTGCACAGAAATATGGGATAAAACATGGTTAAGATTCATGTTAGAGGTTGTAGCAGCCGCTCTGTGGCTTCATGAATTATGGATGTCAGTCCCAGTCTTGCTACTATTTTTAATTTCCTATATGCAAATAGGTTTACGACGCTGGTGTGTGGGAATGCATGTGCGCCGCATGTGTCTTTAGACATGCAAACGTGTTTCTTCATCTTTAGAGCTGAGACACTGAATGTGACAGTGATGCTATTTTTGCACTAGAGTCCTTGGGTTTATAACACCAGTGAATCTGTTTTGCTCTGACACAGTGTGAATGTATTCGCAGAAAGTGAAAGGTACAAAAACAGCTCTCATCCGGATCCAGAAGTAATGTGTATTTATTACAACAATCAATCAATAGCTAACAACACTAATAGGACTTAAAGTACAGATTTAAACATGAATCATTTCTTTTGGGATTTGAACCAACAACCTGTCATGGCATTAACTGCTAGGCCACTGCACTCATTTGGGAGCGAATAAGTGGTTGGTTTCTTTTTTTTTATGGGAAAGACCCCTGGATACTACAATGAGCTCATGTGAGTCAGACATGATGAATCACTCCATTAGGTTCAGTCCGGTAGTGATTCGCTCTCTGCCCTAGATAAACCAAACCCTGTTTTGCACAGTTTAGGAAACACAGTCCACCTTTAAATGGATGTTTCTAATTTGCAGTATTACTCACTTTGATTATATCTAGTTTTTACATTGCCAATACACTATTCTTTTTATTCACCTAAGAAAGCTATTTTCCGAGACTTCTGGTTCATTACGCGGTAAATAGAAGAATAGCAGCGTGAATTGTAAACAGTAAAACTATATGCTACAAACTACAAACGTGTTTTTTTTTTTTGGTAAAGCTAAAAATAACTGTTTTTTTATTTAACTTTTTCAGGTATGTATTTTATTTACATATTTATTAAAATATTCCATCATAAGTAAGCGTAGCTTGACGCTCATTAATTGACCGCTTTGATTCAGCGAGTTCACTCGGTAAATGATTCATCAGACTGTTGTGAATCTTTCTGCTCAAAATCGTAATTTGTTCGTAAATGTTGCATGTGTTTGATTCCCTTAAAAGAACCGGTTTATTAGAATCTGTTTAAATCAACAGCTCAGTTTGTCCTTCAGATTTGGGAAAAATCTGACTTATTTTGCAGTGGTGTTGTAGATTCATCCGCAAAGATACTGAAGAGCGGTTTAGACATTTATGGTTACATTTGAAAAACTTTGAACAAATTTATGAATGAAAGAATGAATGAGTGAATGAATGAATGAATAAATGAATGAACGAATGAGTGAGTAAGTGAATTAATTAATAAATGAACGAGTGAGTGAATGAGTGAACAAATTTATGAATGAATGAATTAGTGAGTGAGTGAGTGAGTGAGTGCAAATGAACAAACCAATGAATGAACAAACGAATGCATAAATGAACAAGTGAACGAATAAATGAGTGAACGAGTGAATGAGTGAATTAATTAATGAGTGAGTGAATTAATTAATAATTGAACAACTGAATTATTTTGCAGTGGTGTTGTAGATTCATCCGCAAAGATACTGAAGAGCTGTTTAGACATTTATGGTTACATTTGAAGAGCTTTGAACAAATTTATGAATGAAAGAATGAATGAGTGAATGAATAAATGAATGAACGAATGAGTAAGTGAATGAATTAATAAATGAACGAGTGAATGAATGCGTGAACAAATTTATGAATGAATGAATTTAATTAATTAATTTATTAATTAGTGAGTGAGTGAGTGAGTGCGAATGAACAAACCAATGAATGAACGAACGAACACATAAATGAACAAGTGAACGAATTAATGAGTGAACGAGTGAATGAGTGAATAAATTAATGAATGAGTGAATGAATTAATAAATGAACGAGTGAATGGATGAATGAACTAATTATTGAATGAATGAGTGAATGTATGAATGAACGAATGAATTAATGAATTAGTGAGTGAGTGTGAATGAATAAACCAATGAATGAACGAACAAACGCATAAATGAACAAGTGAATGAATGAATGAGTGAATGAATTAATGAGTGAGTGTGAATGAATTAATAAATGAATGAGTGAATGAATGAATGAACAAATTATTGAGTGAATGTATGAATGAACGAATGAATTAATGAATTAGTGAGTGAGTGCGAATGAGCAAACCAATGAATGAATGAACGAACGAACGAATGCATAAATGAACAAGTGAGTGAATGAATGAGTGAACGAGTGAATTAATGAATTAATGAATGATTAAATGAGTGAACGAATGAATGAATGAATGAATGAATGAACGAATGAGTAAATGAGTGAACGAATGAACAAATGAGTGAGTGAGTGAGTGAGTGAGTGAGTGAGTGAATTAATGAATGAGTGAATGAATGAATGGATGAACAAATGAATGACTGAATGAATTAATGAATGAATATGGACTCGGCACAGGTCTCTAGACACACATATAACAGTAGAACAGCGTCTCTATCATTCTTTATGAAGACATCTCTAATAATTTTTTCACGTCTCAGATTAGTTTGGGTAATTATGACAATAATCATATTTTTTTTTTTTGCATTTTGTTCGGATTGTTCCGCCAGAGATATTGTTCCAACCAATCCCCAAAAAGTATGACGGAATTAATTTTTATTAATAAACTATGACTTTTTTTATCGGATTTAAATCCCATAAATCTCTCTTTAAAAATAAACGTGGTTAAAATTAACCCAAGGATATGAATATATTCCTGCTGAAAGCCACTGATTAGAAAGGGTGTGTCCTTGAGAGAGCGAGAGAGAGAGAGAGGGGAAGCGAGCGAGCGCGCGCTTGTTGCTCTTGAAGCGCGAGCCGCAGGTGATGATGATGATGATGATGATGATGATGGAGCGGTAGAAGGAAGAGCTGCTGCTTCCTCGCCTCGTCTCTCACCTGTCACCGGTGTTGATTCGAGCAGCTCATACTCCTCAGAGACGCGCTCGGCTCGGTCCTTCACTTCAATGAGGCTGTTCGTGAACTATTGGAGTACTCGAGCTTCGCCACAGCAGCACCGTAGAGTAACGTTACTCCCCTCGCGTCATGTCTCACTCTGAGAGATGGGCAAGTTCGACGAGCACGAGAGGGTGATCCTCAACGTCGGGGGCACGAGGCACGAGACCTACCGGACCACGTTGAAGACCCTGCCGGGCACGCGTCTGGCTCTGCTCGCCTCGGAGTCGGACCTCGAGTCGGTTCTGGACCAGCTGCAACAAGTCCGGGGCTTCATCGAGTACAACGCGCGCAGCAACGAGTTCTTCTTCGACCGGCATCCGGGCGTCTTCGCCTACGTGCTCAACTATTACCGGACCGGTAAGCTGCACTGCCCGGCGGACGTGTGCGGGCCGCTGTTCGAGGAGGAGCTGTCCTTCTGGGGCATCGATGAGACGGACGTGGAGCCGTGCTGCTGGATGAGCTACCGACAGCACCGGGATGCCGAGGAGGCGCTGGAGGTGTTCGAGATGAACGTGGACAACGACGAGGACGACGAGTACGGCAAGCGGCTGCGCATCGAGGACGTGGTGTCCCCGGACGGTACCGTCTGCAGGTGGAGGAAGTGGCAGCCGGTCATCTGGAACCTGTTCGAGGACCCGTACTCTTCCAGAGCCGCCCGGGTAAGAGCGCAGCGCGGAGTCGCCAAACGGTTGCGCGCGGCTCCTTTACGCGCTCGCGCTTCCAATGCATCCAAAACAACGCCGAGACTCATGCACGTGTATAGATAAGTCCGTTTCTTATTTAAGTTCCCATGCATACTACTAAACGTGCCTGGGACGCGTTAGTAAAGAGTAGAGAGAGTCTTCTAAAACGTTGATTTATATATAAGTGTGCTCGTGCATGCATCTAGACCAGTGCGTAATGGTTAGAAACGTATTGGAGAGGCAGGTGTCACATTTTAAGATCAAATCAAGACAGACATGGCAAACACATCAGAGACCGTGCATGCATGAGTGTTTTTCATCCTAAACGTGCATAATCTAGATATGCGTTGGTAACAGGTGTCCAGAACATAAAACTTCTCTAGTGGAGGCATTTTTATCCTCTGTTCGAACAGTGTTGGTTGAAATTGGCCTGATTGAGGGAGAGAAAAGAATCACAGTCCTCCCACACTTATGGGAAGCGTAATGGAGGTTGTTTTTCCTTTGTCACCATTTGAGATGTTTTAATTATAAACGATTGGTTGGAAGAGACTGGTAACTTCAGTGGAAAAGATTAATTATTGAGATTGTTGCAGGCGAATTCAGATGCACTGCAGAGATCAGCCAGATAAAATTTTAAAGAGCTTTTTCTTTGTGCTGCTTTGGGTTCTGAGCTCTGATTATATCTGAGCCACTGAGATAGAAATCTTATGCATTTTAGTTAAAAAAAATCCCATTTTTTGTTGTTGTTACTAAAAAGTTTTCCGATACATATTGTAAATGGCAGTTATTTCACTGAAAAAAAAGTTTTGTTTTCTTTGGAGTACAGGTAAATTGTCCTTATTTCTCTAAAGAGAGACTGGTTTTCACATTAAATGAATATTTCACTCAAAAATTTACATTTGCTGATAATTTACTCACCCTCAGTGCATCCAAGTTGCAGATGAGTTTGTTTCTTCATCAGATCTGGAGAAATGTAGTAGTGCATCACAGTGAATGGGTGCCGTCAGAATGAGAGTCCAAAAAGCTGATAAAAACACAATAATCCACAGCACTCCAGTGCATCAGTTAACATCTTGTGAAGCAGATGAAGATGAAGAAACAAACCAGAAGCAACGATTTGAAGTTAAAATGATTTAAGGATGCATTTGTTTCGTGCAAACATGCCGCTTTCTGACGGCACCCATTCACTGCTGAGCAAGTGTTTGCAAATGCTACATTTCTCCAAATCTATGAAGAAACAAACTCATCTAAATCTTTGGCCTAAGGTTGAGTTAATTCAGCAAATTAATGTTTTTTTGGGTGAACTGTTCCTTTAATGCTGGGTATGTCTTAAGTTGGTCTGTGGGCAGTGAATGCACACATCAATTGACCCAGTGTTGGTTTATTGAGTTGTTTTTACATGCAGAGATTGACTAAATGAGTCGGGCTGTTTGTCTAATCAATGACTAGTTGTTTCTCTAGATGAAGAGCCTGCTATCTTTATTTTTAATAAAGACAGACAGACAAACATACTCCCAGATAATGATTCTTGCAACACGCATGTTGTTACCCAGCACACATTTCCCAGAATTCACCCTGCAGCTTCTAGTTTGTGCTCCCATGATGCCTTCAGGCTGGTTTCATCCATCTGTTTATGCAGCAGAGGGTTGGACGCTGTGATCATCATGTTGACGTGTGTGTGTGTGTTTTGATGCCACGTGTGCCGTTGCCACTTAAGAGGGTAACACTGGCGCACGTCTGAAGATGCTGCGCCGGGACCGTTTCCATGGCGACCTTATCTCTCATCAGCTGCCCGTGTTCATTCAGAGCAGCGATTGATTTCAGGAACTCAGTGGAGCGTGAACCCTGCGCGTGCCGCGTGTGTCTCTGCTCGTTTCCTCTGGCGCTGTTTTAAATGAGTGTGTTTGACATATTGTGTGTGTGTGTGTGTGTGGATGATTCATGCGCTGGAAGAATAGCACGGTCATACAGAACGTGTGTGTGGGCACGGATGATCTGAATGCTGATGTTGGCAGCACGAGTCTTTCAGCCTAAACTTTGCTGTCAGTCATTTGCTTTAGATCGGTCGGCATGCGCTGATTATCTCGGCGAGTTTCGCGTGTGTTGAGGCTGTGGGCGTCTTCGTGGGATGTTAGTGTCCTCGTTGTGCGATTACAGTAATGAAACAGGATCTTTTGAGAACAAGCCTCGAGTTGATAATGATGGTGATGATGAAGTCTTTGTGTATGTACATGCACAATTTTGGTACCACAGTGTGATAAAACCGATTAAAAGGTTGGAATAATTAAGGTGTTTCAAGACTGCATTTATTTGATCGCAAATCCTGCAAAAGTTGTGAAATGTTATTACAATTTAAAAAAAAAAAAGTTCTCATAGTATTAATTAGAATGATTACTGAAGGATGTGATTTTTTAAAATGTATCCAAATTTGGAAATTGCAATATTTGTTTTAATGATTTTACTGGATTTTTCATCAAATAAATGTATTCTCGGTGAGCAAAAGACTTCTTTTAAAAACATTAATAATCTTATTTTATTTCAAACTTAACCCCTCTGAAATTGTTAATTTGAGGTCACACTTGTGTTGCTCAAAAGTGACTGAACAGCTGAAATGTAACTTTTTTTTATTTTCAGTAAAATCAAATATATTTTTGTTAAATAACATTTTGATTTTGTATTTTGAGATAATTTCATGGTACTTATTAATATTCATGCAATAGTTATGATCAATATTTTTCCCATTGGAAAATATTATATATATATATATATATATATATATATATATATATATATATATATATATTATGCCCTTATTACTTAAATGTAAGGCTTAATATGAAATTAATTTATTTTCTATTGTTTACGTATTTATCTGATTAGCTTTTAGTTTATCTGATTATTTATAACAGATAAAAGCATTATAACCTATAGCCCTTCTCCATACAAACGTATTTTCTCAGAAAATGTGGTAGTTATGTTGCTGTCTTTGCAGGGTCAGAAAGCTCTCGGATTTCATCAGAAAATATCTTAATCTGTGTTCAGAAGAGAAACGAAGGTCGTAGCGGAACAGAATTTGACATCATTTTCTTTTTTGGGTGAACTGTCCCTTTAAAGAAACACCAAAGTTCAAACCTATGACTTTTGCTCTTCCCATGGGACACAATGAAGACATTTTGAAGAAACGCTGAGGTCCAGACGTGGTTGTGATGATGATGATTACTTGACTCATTTTTTAAGTTGAAGGCAGCATTAAATGACATTTGCAACACATTATTGTACCGTAATGTGATGCATATTTGAGTCAACAGTTCATCCAAAAATGCAACTGGTGTGATTTATATTTCAAAGATATTTTGGCGATCTTGAAAACAACATTGGATCCCATTGACACTTCAAGATTTTTGAAAACAATAAATTTTTTTTGTTCCACACAAGGAAGTTAAACAAGTTTGGAACAACACAAGTGTGTGTGTGTGTGTGTGTGTGTAAATGACAGATTGGGGTGTTTAACTCCAAAATAAACCGCATGCAAGTTTGCAGTTGGTTAAAACACTGCCAGCACACTTTTAAAGAGGCTTTTTGACCAGGAAGATGAAGGTCATGCTCACCCCCCAGAGCAATGGTCTCTCAACTCTACTTTTTGGTTGCATTAACCAGCATTAAATCAGTAGCTTTTAAGTTCTGGCTGTTTGCACACACATAAAAAAACATGCATCTATGTGATGTACTGACAAGTGTTTTTAGTCCAAAAGCACACTGTTTATAGGCTCTGCATGTCATTCTCAGCGCAAGACAGTAATTACAAATCTGTCTTTCTTGCCGCTGACAGGAAGACACTGCGAACCGCTGTAGGAGTAGGAAACCCAGAGAGAACGAGACAGAGATGTGTGTTTGGTGGAGAAATGAAACCCAACGCAGGGTGCCGTGTTAAACAGACTGCCGACGCCTTGGTTTCGCGTACCGCTGGATGTGGCTTTCATCTCGAGCTCGTTTGAATCTTGCACACATGCATTAGCGACCTCATTTCGGCCGGTCTGAAATGCACGACTGTCTTTTGTTTTGTGATAATTGCACGGCTGGCTTTTTCCTGTTTCTGCACAAACGGCTTTCAAGTCCTCCGCCGAGCTTCAAAAGAGAAAGACCACTGGGACCAATTGCACACGCACACACTGCTTTCACTAATCGCTGATTAAATAGCAAATCAAACTTTGTTTTTGTGGTGTTGTACAGATGTTGACTCCAGCCAGCCCATATCACACAAACTCTCCTACGTTTGCCTTTAGATGACACTGAAAACAAAGCCGAATTTTGTAGTCATTTTAAGGGATTTCGCAAAAGATTGATTTATAACAGTATTATAATGATTGTTTGCACGTCTCTATACAGTATTTATGTGTTAATTCATGTTTCTTTCATAGCTTTTAAATGCTATTATAACGGTCAGATCAACACAGAGAAACTATGCATGTGCACGCTAATGTCATGCATGTTTTTCTGTGTTTGTAAATGCATGCAACTGGCTTTGATTTTTTTCAAATGTAGTGACACATATATGTTTTTAAGTCTGACTTAAGTGCACTTAAGTCTTTTGGGGCTTCTGTATATAAGGTTAATGGAATAACATATTCAAATGATTTATTTATGATACAGTAAAACCTCAATTTGTTACTCACATGCTAGTAGAAAGTTTGGCTTATTCCTAGTGTGCATGTGTGCATCATGTATGTCAATTAATAAAATAGACATTTATTCTAAAATATAGTGTGTATGTGTGTGTATATATACATATATATATATTTTTTTTTTCTAAAATGTTTTTTTATATCTGTATAAAATATTATACTTATATTCTATTTATAAAATAGTAAACTCAAAAAAAAATATTTGCTAGTTGTAGCACTATTTTAGTGAAGTGATATTATTAAGGGAAAATTACAGCACAGACGTTTCTAAGTATAAGATTTTTTTTGATAAATATTTGATAAAATCTCAGCTTCTTAGAAGACACCTGTCAGCTTCTTTTAAATTGATCAAGAGAGATTTTTCTGATCTAGCCTACAGTCGTTTTATTCCAGCTTCTTTCATCTTTACATGCACGCTCTTTGTCTGTTGTCACTGTCTGCTTTTCTCACGCACGTATGTAGCTTTGCTTTAGTTTATTCTTCAAAAACGAAGTAAAAATAGAGCGCTATGTTATGCCCGTCACGCTCGGCCTCATGGGAGGTTATGGGGAGGTCATTCTGCAGCAATAACAGCTACAAGAAAGACTTGTTCTTTCCTCAAACTCGCTTCAGGTGTACAAACATCTAAAATGAGATGCTGTCTTCATCAATCCACACACACACACACACACACACACACACCCTCCGGTTATCAGCACAGTGTCTCTGTGTTTAGTGAATTTGTTTGTATGTTATCAGGATGAGTCTCTTGTTCTCTGATTGCTCTGATTGTTGGAGGTTTTTGACTTTTGTGTGCGTCTTTGTGGTTGTTAGGATGTTTTCGGTGGTTTTTTTGTGTGTTGATATTTATGGCTACATGATTATATTGAAATATTGCAAACGTACAAATTGCATTTTGCATATTGCAATGACTTGCAATGGCTGAATGATACTTCAGTGAAGTTATGAAAAGTCAAAGTTTTAGCTCGATGCATATCACATTTTCCCTCAATATCATGTAGCCCTCATGATGTGGTGGCTTTTCTGTTTATACGTTGTTTGGAAATCAAATTATTAATATTTTAGTTGCAGTTTAAAATGTGTGTTTTTTTTTTAAGTACAGTTTTGCTGTGCTTGTTTTGTAGCACTGCATAATTTGGCCAAAAATTATGATATCAATATTATTAATAATAATAATAGTGGTATTTATTATTATTAAAAATAAATTCCAATTTTAAATGTGTTATAGGTGTGCTAAGAATAAAAAAGAATAATAATATTATTTATTATTATTAAAAATATGTATATTTTTTTTAATGTGTTATAGGTGTGCTAAGAATAAAAAATAAATAATAATAATAATAATAATAATAGTGGTATTTATTATTAATAAAAATAAATTCCGATTTTAAATGTTTTATAGTTGTGTTAAGAATAAAAAAATAAATAATAATAATAATAGTGATATTTATTATTATTAAAATAAATTCAAATTTTAAATGTAATAGGTGTGCTAAGAATAAAAAAATGGTATTTATTATTATTATTAAAAAATAATTTCCAATTTTAAATGTGTTATAGGTGTGCTAAGAATAAAACAATAAATAATAATAATGGTATTTATTATTATTAAAAATAATTTCCAATTTTAAATGTGTTATAGGTGTGCTAAGAATAATAAAATAAATAATAATAATATAATGGTATTTATTATTATTAAAAATAAATTCAAATTTTAAATGTGTTATAGGTGTGCTAAGAATAATAATAAAAATAATAATGGTATTTATTATTATTAAAAATAAATTCCAATTTTAAATGTGTTATAGGTGTGCTGAGAATAATAATAATAATGGTATTGATTATTAGTAAAAATAAATTAAAATTTTAAATTGGTTATAGGTGTGCTAAGAATAAAAAATAATAATAATGGTATTATTATTATTAAAAATCTATTTCAATTTAAAATGTTTTATAGGTTTGCAAAGAATTCTAATAATAATGGTGATATTATAATAGCAATAACATTAATAATGATTATGATGATTATAGTACTCTGCATGTTTTTGAGGGTTAACTTCGTGACATACAACAACTCAACAACAAAAAAAGCTAAACATGTTATATATCTTTGGAAAGCTGTGGTTCTTACAAAACATTTTAAGAGACAGTCAACACAGTAGGAACAGTCAGCGATGACTTCATGCTGGGACCACACTGTGTTTCCCAGCTATATTCACCTGCAGGCATCTGTTTACAAGAAAAAAACTAAGTAGTAGGCAGAATGTGTTTTTTTTCTTTTTTCTTTCAGTGTGTTCAAAGTTCTGTTTCTCAGTTCCAGTGAGACTTACAGTGACACTCGTCTAAACTAATCTCGGCTTCAAAAGAGACTGAAACCATGCATACACTCCAAGTGGTTCAAGAACAGCATGCATTATGTTTACTTTGGGTGTGCCTTTTTTTTTGCATTTTACAGGAATGCTAAAGGGTTAATCGTGCATCTCTAGTTTTAAGTGTGTGTGGTTGTTAAGGTGTTCTGGGAGGTTTCCTATTGGTCTGCATGCAAATATTTCGCAAAGTATAGTAGTAGCATAAACATCTGTTTTGTTTTTTGTTTCTGTTTCACCTTTTCTTCTCTCTGTCCCCTTCCCTCCCTCTGGATCGCTCATATTTTCGGGTGATATTGTGGACGGATGTTTCTCCAGACTAGGTCAAACCCGATCCAGTCAGCGTGGATCTGGACGTCTTATCCGAGTGAACCCCTCGTCCTCTTCCATCAGATGCTGAATGCACTTCGCTTTGCCTCTAAACGGCTCGTCTTTCTCCCAGAAAGTTGCGAAACCGCAGCAAACAGACTTGGATTTCACAGTTGCTCCTCAGAAGCGTCACCTTCAGGAGCGTCTCCAGTGTCGTCCTGCTTTATTTGCCGAGCGTAATTGGGAAATCTCAGCGTGTGCAGAGCGAGGTTAAATGGTTTGGCGCTGTATCTGTCATACGGTGTGGTTTACATGTCGACATTTAAGAGCCTTGTGAATACACTCCATTAAGCGAAGGCCTCTTCGCTCGTTGAGTCCAGGTTTATTAGCAGGAACTGTCTCTTCATCTGAAGGGCCCTCAGAAGCCCGTTAGGAGCCCGTGTCTGTCTGAAGTGCATCTAATAGTCAAGACATCTGTCTCACATCGCTGTCTTCATTCACAACTGCAGTGAACTAGATCAAACTGAAGGTTTGCTGTTTTTCACATGAAAATGGCTTTTGCATCCTGATCCTCATAAACTGACTAATTCTTGAGTTGAACAGTATATTTGGTGAGAAATATTGTCAGAAATCTGTTGATTTTTGTGTTTGTGGGATTGCTTGGATCATGAAAAATGTCCGTATGACAGTGAACATAAGAGATTGGCAATTTCAGCTGTAAATCTAAAAAAAATAATGATTGTTGTTGTTATGGTTTCCTCATTATTATGATTATAGCAAATAAAATAATAAACAAAATAACAGTTATTATTGTTGTAATGTTTCACTTTAATCTAGAGTATTTCAGAAAAATATACTAATAATGATAATAATATGATAAATTATTTATTATTTTGTTGTTGTTATAGTTTTCCTCATTATGATTATTACTACTAAAATATTAAACAAAATAACAATTAAGAAAAATCTAATATTTTTTTTATTAAACATATGAAATAATACTATAGTAAAAGATCAGTATAAAAATAAGAAAAATTGGCTACTTCAGCCAAAATTGTTATTATTGTTATTATTATTATTATTTATAATAATGTATTATTGTTGTTGTTGTTATGATTATTAATAGGCTGCTAAATTATTTTTTAAAACAACATTATCATTTTTATTATTATTGTAATCAAACTCAATGTTTAAAAAACAATACTATTAATTAATAAAATAGTAATAACTTAGTAATAAAATAGTAATTACCATGATTATTACTACTAAAATATTAAACAAAATAATTATTACTATTGTTATATTTCACTGTATATATTTCAGAGTATTTAAGAAACATTATTGTTGGTTGTTATTTATTATTATTATTACTGCTGTTGTTAAATACAAATAAAAAAAATTATTAGTATTGTAATATTTCATGGCAAAATTAATATTCTAATGCTTCTAATTTACAGCTGTATTATGATTTTTGTTAACAATACTTTAACTTTATTTACAACTTTAATATATTTGAGCTATTTTAGCTACTGTACCTTTAAATATGCAAATAGCCTCTGTTGTGATTGGCTGAACTCGCACATAGCATGCCATCATGAATATCTAAATATGGGCGTTCGTATGCAAATGAGCTCATAGCTAAGATGATTTGTGAAATAGTACAGTAAACAAGTGAGGAAGCTTTGTGAATGTTAGTACATCAAATCTGTGTTTCCAAAAGAACAAATAATCCAGTTTTTCATCATGCAGCCGCTTAAAAATCCTGAATGCATTATTTTAATGAAATGATCTGTTTATTTAGAGACCTTACAGTCAGTGATATTATTATCATAATTTAACATGAAGCATGATGTGATGACATTTAACAAGCAGCTGCTGTTGAGTAATAATAATTACAGCCATTTGTGAGGAGATGAATGTATAGTGTGTGTTTTAGTAATAATAATTCACAGACACCACAGTATGATTTTTCATATGACTATGCATCTAGTTTTTGGCCAAACTTTAAGGCAGCGTCACGTTTATCCTTCACAGAGAAAGGAAGTCCCATAATGCATTGCAAGGATGCACCAGCATGAATATTAATGTACTTAAATACAAATGGCAAAAACTTCAATATAAATACTTAATAGTAATATAATTGAATCTGATTTTTAGAAAAAGGCTGTTTTGCCTGTACGTGTGTATGCGTGTGTTTTTGTGTATTTATATCTTTAATTAGGTCATTATTATTATTATTATTTTTATTTTGTTTACTTATTGTATTTATTTACTTAGGTATTTATTTAGTTGATTTGTATTTTTTTAGTCTGTTTACTAAGTTAATTTTAGTTGTTTAGTTATTTATTAACTATTTTTATGTAGTTATTTTTATTTAGTCAGTTGCTTAGTGTTTTTATTTATTTACATTTATTCATTTGTTTAGTTAATTATTGAATTTATTTTGGTTGTAATTTACTTCATTGTTTAGTTCATTTTATTTATTAGTTGTTTCTGAAGTTATTTAGTTGTTGTTTTGTTGATTATAGTTATATAGTTTTATTTATTTAATTATTACTTATTTATTTAGTCTAATTTCAGACTGTTTAGTGATCAGTTGAGTCAAGTCTACTTAAATACAAATGGAAAATGCTTAAATACTTAAATCGAAAATAGTAATATGATTGAATGTATTTATGCTAATGTCAAACTCTTCAGGGTTCAGTCGGGTCGAGTGTCCTGTGCGCTTCACTACTGTTTGTGTGTCACACGAGATGCTCCCTATCTAGTGTGTGTTTCATATCAGACACTATGAAGGTCCATTTCAGATGGGTTTATTACAGAGCTTCAGTATCACTTTATCGATGTTCACTTACTCAATGTAACCCTGTAAGATCACTTTACATTTCTGTTTACTAGCAGAGCTTCGATGCTGAAGCTGGCTTCGTATTTGTTTGTTTTTTTATGTTCTGAAATATGCATTTTCAGATGCATCATTTTAATTGATTCAAAATGCTTAATGCAAGAAGTAAACTGCACACTGAATCAATTTCTATATGCACCTGTATGATCTACTTAGGGAACTTAAAATCCAAATAAAAAGCACACCGTGTTCACAATGTTCCTTAATGTTCAGATCTACAGGAGAATCGTTGTAAATGCATCATGAAGATGTGTTATAAAACACACAGAGCTGTCGTTTGAGGTCACTTTGTGTAACTGCGAGTTGGAAATATGAGCATAGACGGAATGCTCTTCTCGTTCGGTCTCTTATAAAGCTCACTGTATTACAATCTTCTGACACGCCGTCTCGCCTCTAAACTAATAACAGGCTAATAATAGATGCAATATGAATATGATGCACAACTGGGCTGTTTTTTGTCTAGCACTTTGACTTTATAACTGCGTCTAATGAGGCTTCGGTTCAACTTTGCATATTCACAATATGATTTTGCATTGTTAGTATCATGATGATTTATTTGGCCATTAGGTTTCCTAAAGACTGACTGTTTGTGTGATCCTCTCGTGATGTGACTTCAGCGTATGAGCTCGATTCATTTCTGTGACTCAAATATCTTTTTTTCTTCTTTTTTCTGTGTTATTGTAACAGGATGTTGATGCGTGTCTATATGTGGCATTTTTTACTTAAATGTTATAGTAAAATATGTTTTTTTAGATTTTATGAATCTGTCTATTATAGTGAAATCTTTCCATTTATTTATTATATGTGTGTGTGTGTATACACTGCTGTTCAAAAGTTTGGGATCAGTAAGACTTGTAATGTTTTTAAAGAAGTCTCTTCTGCTCATCAGGGCTGCATTTATTTGATCAAAAATACAGAAAAAAAACATAATCTTGCAAAATGTTATTACAATATAAAATAATCGTTTCTATTTTAATATCTTTTAAAATGTAATTTATTTCTGTGATGCAACGCTGAATTTCCGTCAGCCATTACTCCAGTATAAAGTGTCACATGATCCTTCAGAAATCATTCTGATATGCTGATTTATTATTAGAATTATCAACAGTTGTTGCGATACTTAAAAAGTTAAAAAGAACAGCATTTATTCAAAATATAAAATCTTTGCTATTACTTCTTAATAATTTAACACATCCTCGCTGAATAAAATCATTGATTTCTTAAAAAAAAAAAGAATACAAATTTACTAACCCCGAATTTTTTAACTGTAGTGTATATTGTCTGAAAATATTTCTATTTTAAATAAATGCTCTTCTTTTTAACTTTTTATTCATCAAAGAATCCTGAAAATAACGTATCACAGGTTCCAAAAAAATATGAAGCATCACAACAGTTTGCACTGATGATAAATCAGAATATTATACTGATTTCTGGAGATCATGTGACTCTGAAGACAAATACAGCTGCGCATCTCAGAAAAATAAATTATATTTGAATTTATATTAAAATAGTTTTTTTTTACATCATAATAATGTTACACAGTATTAATCATTTTCCTGTATTTTTGATCGAATAAATGCATCCTTGATGAGCTGAAGAAACTCCTGTAAAAAACAATAAAAATCTATCCGATCCTAAACTTTTGACTGGTAGTGTATGTGTATATATATGTATGTGTGTATGTATGTGTGTGTGTGTGTGTGTGTGTGTGTATGTATATGTATAATGTGTGTGTGTGTGTATGATTCACTATTATTTATATTATCAGTTTTATTTATTTAGAGAGAGACGATGTATTTGACTTCTATTTGACTTCTAGTTTATTTTGGGCTGTTTGGTTGCAGAAATCCTGAGAGCGTGTAAAATCTGACACTCGTGCTGCTGTTTCTCCTCGCGCTGCTTCTGTGTGTTTACTCTCTGAATTACAGACTCACAGATGATTTTGTTAGGATGAAATGAAGGATTATTTCCTTTCCTTTCCCTCTGATAACTCTGCTTTAAGTGACAGAATGAGATCACGTTGATTGATCAGTTATCTCTCTCTCTCTCTCTGTCTGTGTATTCACTGGCAGGCTTTCTTCACACACACACACACACACACACACACACACACACACACCTGCTGCCTGCTTTCTGTCACTTTCATATGTGATGTGACGTTAAACACAAAGTCAAAGTCCAGTTTGTTCGGAGGATACGATGATGACTTGGATCTTGTGTGTTGCAACAGAATAGAATTTCACGATTCAATTCGGTTTGTATTCACAAGCATTCGATTCGATATTGATTATTTTGGATATATATCACACTATATGGCAATTTTTTTCTCAAGGGAAAAAAATCTCAGTCAGTTGGTACATTATAATATTGGGGTAAAACTGAACTGATTTGTAAGACAAGCGCTTCAATTACACTCAAAGAAGTTTTGATAATGATAGAGTTATTATAAAGTAACTAATTAAATTATTATATATTTTTACTTTCATTAGATTTTTTTAATATAAACATTTAAATGCTCATAAAAACTTGATGGATATATTTAATATATTTATAAAAATATATATTTATTTAAAAAAAAAATATATATATATTATATTATTATATATATATTTTTTTGTGTTGGTATTATCTTATTTTGTAAATTGTTACATTTTATTATATTATAAATATATTTTATATATATATATATATATATTGTTTGTATATATTATATAAAATATATATTTAGAATTTTATGTATATTTTATATCATTTGTCTAAAAAAATTTCTATATATGTACATTCTTTTTTTAATATCTTGATTTTTGCTATATTATATTATATTATCAGTCAAATTTAAAGTTAAAATCTCAATATAAAATATAAAGTAAATATTGAATGTGGTGTCTGTGTGATATAGTGATGTACAGTCGTTTATGTTTATGTGTTTATGAAGTGATATGCTTTATGGCAGCGGTGGTTAAAGAGGGATGTTGAGTTGTTCTGATGCTGTAAATCAGTCGTATGGACCGCATTTATGATGCTTTTAGTGTGTTTTGGTGCTTGATGGCTGTAATCGCTATACCCCTTCATTACAGAAGGAAAACGGTTTGACAGAGGTCTTCAGAAGGGTGAATAAATGATGACCGAACTGATCTTTAACGAGCGCTCTCTGAAAGCACGTTTGATCTGGAGGCTGGCAGACAGATAGTCTTACGCTCCTTCGGCTGGATCTGTCTCTCCGGCGCTCCTGAGGGATTTGATTACGGGGTGAAGCGCAGACGGCCGGGGCAAGGGCATCAGTGATTCGAAGCTGTGTCCGACTGGCCGTGTTTCTGACCGCCGCTGTGTTTCTTTCTGATGGATCTGATCACATTTAAAGCAATAGGAGACTTTGCATTGATGTCTTCACTCTGAAATATCTTCTTTCATGTTCCACAGAATATCTGACCCTGGAGCACGAAAGCAGTCTGAAGTCTCTGGGGTATATTTGAAGCAAAAGCCATAAATCCATTGCATGGGTCAAAATTATAGATTTTTCCTTTATGCCAAAAATCATTAGGATATTAAGTAAAGATCATTTTCCATGAAGATATTTTGTAAATTTCCTACTGTGTATATATCAAAACTTAATTTTTGATTAGTAATATGCATTGCTACGACCTTCTTTAAAGGCGATTTTCTAAATATTTAGATTGTTTATTTTTTGCACCCCTCAGATTCCAGATGTTCTAATATTGTCAGATTCTAATAAACCATACATCAATGGAAAGATTATATACTCAAAACCTACATTCAGTTATCACTCATGACTGGTATTTGTGGTCCAGGGTCACGTAGGACTTTTGCTTTGTGAGAATGTAGTATTATGGGATGCAGATGGCGACTGAATCTCTATTATGTCTCGTATTTGTTCACCTACCGATTTGTGTTCACCCTATAATGCTTCTCTAGCACGTTTTCCCCTTCACACTCGACTGCGCTCTCTCTCACACACACACACACACACACACACACACATTAGAAACTCCGTCTGGAGCTGGACTGAAAACATGACGGCAGATTTTCCCATCATCCATCTCTCCTCTCCTAACTCTCCTAATAATGAAGCGGAGACAGAGCGGCCGTCCCATCTATCTCCATTTAGCCGAATTATCTCCAATCCCAGAGTAAAACAGCAGCATTCATGATTCATGAGCGCTGTAACGCCGCTCCAAACCTGTGTCTCAGTCTTCAGTTCTTCAGATAGTCTCAGACACCAAACTGCAGCAGAGATAAAGCCATTTTTAAATGTTAAACATAGCCTATATTTATATAATATATGAATATATGTGAATGTGAATATATTATTATAATACACTTTTAAAATTTTCATATTGAAATATTTCAGTTTTATATATTTATTTAAATATATGAATATACAAAAATGTATTTGTTGTAATAAATGTTTGATATTATAATTCATTTATTATGATTTGTATTATAGTAAATATTATTATAATTAATAAATTATTTATTTAAAGATATTTTATTTGATCTTATTTATACACACACACAATTATGCAAGTTATATATATATATATATATATTCTTTTTATTACAATGTATTATAATGAATATTCTTAATTATATATTTGTATTAATTAATTTAAATATTCAAAAATAATGTAATTGTAATTGTATATGTAATTATATATATATATATATATATATATATATATATATAGCCACTGTGTGTGTGTGTGTGTGTGTGTGTGTGTGTGTGTGTGATTCCAGAGCTATTAATAACAGCACAGAGGCGACTCTTGCTATTTTAGGATGTGTTGTATGTGTGTGTTGTTGTTCAGGAATGACACATTTTGTTCTTCTTCTGTCATGTTAAAGACATACGACAGCACCTCCTTTGATAATCGCATCAGGCAGAAACGGGAGTTCATTCATCCTCTAATTATCATTAAAAACACGTCATGTGCATGTTGTTTTCCAGCCACATCGCTTCACGCCTTCAATGCAAATGCGTCTGGAAAATAAACCGGATGGAGAATTTACGCTTTTTGATGCATTTCTCAGAAAACGTAATATCTCATATCATCTTGTGTGTCCAGTAAATGTCTCTTGTTTTAAGAATATTTATATATATTTTTTGCAGCGTATGCAAGTACACAAATACAATTGTGCAACAGACCTTCAAATGATGCATGTCAATGATAATGTTTTGCATTGCAGACTGTTTTTAAAGGTGTTTAAAGGCATCACACTCTCAGACTTTGTGTGAGAGAGTGTGATGTCAGTGCATTTAAAGCATTTGGGCTGAACTTAGGCTGAATTATTGAGCTGTGAGGAGAGGCTTGGAAGTGTCTGAGAGTCTATTTATACCGAGATGCACCAGCTTCCCTGAGAGCTCCTCAAGCGCTCAGGATTTGTGTCGTTTGCATTGGGTTTCAGCTCGTCTCCATCTGTTGTTATTTCCATGCTTTCTGCTGTCATACTCACACACACGTGCATCTGAACAATGAAAGGTCATTCTGTGTGTGTGTGTGTGTGTCTGAGGGAAACCCCTGTGTTCGCTGCCAAATGCACACTTGTTTTTCCCTGCCATCTTCCCCGACTCTCGTCCTGCACATCTTCTCGCTCGTCCTCTTTACACCAGAGAGAGAGAGAGAGAGAGAGACACATGGGTGCAGTTACCATGGTTCCCCCGAAATGAGAAGAAAACACAATGACAGTCTTTATGAAACACACACACAACCTTTTTATAACCTTCAGAGACACTCAGACACCTAGTGAGGCAACATTAATCTTCCCAAAGATAGACACTATCATACTACCTTTAAAATGGCTTGGTTTCATCTTTAATCGTAATCCCAGAATGCATTAAGCTCCATGGGGAAAGCAATAAAATAAACTATGTCCCTATATGAAATCAGTTTAATTTTTTATAATACATTTAAATTAATTATTTGTTGTTTATTTATTATATATTTTAAGTATTTTTTTATTATTATTACATGTTAATGGTAAAATAAAATTTTACTTATTAAACAACATGCCTGATTAATTAAAATAATTACATTTATAAAATTTAACAACAATTAAAAAAAAGAAGAAAAAAATACTTTAGGGCCACTATGAAATCCCTTTTATTTTTTTTTATTTATTTTTTTACATTTTTAAAAAAAAATATTCAGCTTAAATGGTTAAATCATTTGCAATATAAAAAACATGTCTAATTAATTGAAATCATGAAACATACATTTTTTCCAAGTTATTGCATTTTTAATGATTTAATTACATTTTTATAATAACATGCATGTCTAATTGACAAAAATCTTGAAATGTATTTAGTGTAACAATTTATCATTAATTTGAGAATTTAACTTGTAGTTTTCACAATAAAAGGACCCTTAATTTGTATATATCTATTAATTTATTGTATTATTATATCAAATTAAAAGTATCAAAAATATAAATTTATTATCAAAAATTTTGCTGATCAAATGAAGGCAGAAAATCTCAACAATTACTTAGACTGTGTAATATTAAATATTAAAAGTCATTAATATTAATAAAATAATAAAAAGTCAATTGAACTTAAATCATGATGGAAAAAATAAGTTATTAATTTAATGCTTATTATAATAATGTAGCGTTATCTTAGTAACATGCTAAAGACAGGATTAGGATGCTCCCTTATAATATAGCAAGGCGGTTGCGTATGTATTTGAACAAAGCCTCTCTGTCTTTATAATGAGCATGCATCAATTTTAATTTAACTTTAAAATTGTCTCATTCTTACTGCTTCATCAATGCATGTAAAAAAATGAATGTCAGTCAACTGCATAATAACTATTTGTAATGAATGTGCATGTGTGTTTGCAAAATCGGCTGCTCTCGCCGTGTCTCAGATGAGCGTGTGTAGCATGATAGAAACCACAGTAATGAAGATCAATTAGTGATCACGTTAATTTCTCCCTGATCACAACGGGGTTAAATCAGCCAAACAAGCGCCTCTGAGCTCTCCCAGCGTTTATACAGCATCTCCTCCTGGACTGAAGCAAACGCTGATTAATGAGTTTCTGATTAATCACTTTCTGTCTGATGATGCTGTCTGATGTCACACAGGAAGCAGATCAAAGCATGGGCATTTTTATTGCCTTTTGTATGCTTTGCTTTTGTTTCTCATTTGTAAATTGCTTTGGATTAATGTATTGTATAGATAAAATGTAAAATAAAGTACTGTGTGTATATAAAATATTTTATTAATAACATCCACCAATGGATTGATCATATGAACAGAGTCAAAAGAAAAAGAAAATAATTAAAAAAAGATTACTATTATTGTTATAATAATGTTTTCTGTAGTTAGTTTCTTTTTTTCCATTTTAATTTTCTAGGATTGCATTTCAATGGTTTAACTGCATAAAATAAAATAAAAACCATTAACAAAAATCAGGACACTTATTCAATTAAAAAAATAATAATAATAATAATCAAAAAGGAACTTTAACAATGAAATCATTTATAAGAGTTTTTACAAAAATATGACTTTTCATATTTATATTTTTATAGTTATGTTTTCTCTAGCTGAATACATATGAATATTATATTATTATTATTATTATTATTATTATTATATATTAATAATATTATGCCATTAATTTTTATAATATTACTAATATTAATTAGAAATGTATTGTGTATTAGGAATGTGGATAAAAAAGAAAAGAAAAATTTATTTACTATTATAATAATAATGATTAATTATTATAATACGACAAATATTATTTATATTACTTATAAATGTTTTTTTGGATTAAAATTTTTAACGAAATATTTATTTATTTATTATTATTATTATTATATTTTTATATTTATAATATTACATGATTAATTATTATGATATGACTAATATTATTAATATGAATTATAAATGTCTTGTGTATTAGAAATTTGGTTTAAAAAATTTTAATGTATAATTTAAAAAGAAAAATGTATTTAGTATTATTATTATTATTATTATTATATTTATATTAATATGACATGATAAATTATTTTAATATGATCAATGATTATACATGTAATTTATATTAAGAATGTGGATTTTAAAAAAAACGTCTTTATTATTATTATTATTATTATTATGTAGTCAAAAGAAGAAGTTTGTTGGCCCCATGAAACAAAAATAGCCTTTTTTTAAAGCTTTGGCTTTTTAGTCCATGAAGCCATCTGTAGTGTAGTGCTACTTCTAATGGGGTTTGTGTTTCTGTCATATTAGAGTATTAGAGCAGGATTCCTGCAGTGAGACACACACATGATCAGGACATCGCAGCGGGACTGTGTGTGTGTGTGTGTGTGTGTGTGTGTGTGTGTGTGATCTGAGCGTACTGTAGGAACCACCATCTGATGTGATGTCAGCAACACGCCTCTTACGAGTGATAAACAGATGGCTGATGCCACGGCGGGACACACAGATCATAGCAGACTCTGAGACGATAGACAGATTCTCTGGATCACTGGCTGTTTGTATTTGCTGTCAGAAGCAATGATTTCATGGAAAGCGTGAAATAATAGACAACGTGACATTCACTTGGGTTGCTTTATAAATAGTTTAATCTGATTCATGAGCAGTTGACTCTTAAGAGTCAATTCTTTTAATGAATCAATCAATTTTGTGAATTTAATTGATGGTTTTGATTGATTCATTAACTGAATTATCATGAAACTCACTTGTTGACTGGATGTCGCAACGTGTGAAGATGAAAAGTAGTTTATCGTGATTGTGATTTTATTTTAAACAAACATTGACGTTGGCTTGGTTGAAGTCAAGTTGGGTTTTAAGTATTTTTAAGATTGAAATAGTTTAGAAAGTTTGAAGTTTAAAGGTTTTTAGATTCAAGTCGTTTAAAAAGCTTAAAAGTTTGAAGGTTTTACATGTTAAGTTTGAAGTACATGCGGTTTAAAAAGCTTGACGTTTAAAAGTTTTTAAGTATTTTTAGATTAAAGTCGTTTAAAAAGATTAAAGTTTAAAGGTTTTACATGTTAAGCTTGAAGTAGTTTAAAAAGCTTGACGTTTAAAAGTTTTCAAGTATTTTTAGATTAAAGTCGTTTAAAAAGATTAAAGTTTAAAGGTTTTACATGTTAAGCTTGAAGTAGTTTAAAAAGCTTGACGTTTAAAAGTTTTTCAGTATTTTTAGATTAAAGTAGTTAAGAAAGCTTAAAGTTTAAAGGCTTTACATGTTAAGTTTAAAGTAGTTTAAAAACTTTACATTTGAAGGTTTCATGTATTAAGTTTTAAGTTTTTTAAAAAGCTTAACATTTTAAAGTTTTTAAGTTTTTTTTTTAAAACCTTGAATTTTGCGAGTTTTAAGTATTTTTAGATTAGTTTAAAAAACGAAGTTTAAAAATTTAAATTATTTTTAGTTTAAAGTAGTTTAAAAAGCTTAAAGTTTAAATATTTTACATGTTAAGTTTAAAGTAGTTTAAAAAACTTTACTTTTGAAGGTTTTCTGTATTAAGTTTAAAGTAGTTTAAAAAGCTTAAAATTAAAATTTTTATACATTTCTTTTTTAACATTGAAGTTGAAAGTTTTTAACATTGAAAGTTTTAAGTTTTTTTTAAGATTATAGTAGCTTAAAAATTAAAAGTTTTGGGGATGTACATTGTTAAAATATTGTTCTAGGAGCTTTAAGTTTGAAGGTTGTAAAAATTTAATTTTTTTAAGATTGAAGTAGTTAAAAAAGCTTCAAGTATTAAAATATATTTTTAGATTAAGTAGCTTAAAAACTTCTAAACTAAAAGTAGTTCTTGCTTTAAGTTTGAAGGTTTTAATTATTATTAATATTATTATTTATAGAGATTCTCTCTCCTTTCTGCCCATCCGCTCAATCAAACACACAAAAATACTGAATTGCGTTTAAAAGATGCTATGGTTTCAAAGAGAGCCTTGAAAACTTGATATGACGTTGTGATGTGACTGTAATAGAGTTCAGATCCCTCCTGTCTGACTGTCAGAAGCCCAGTAGAGAGTATGAAATGAATTAAACAGCAGAAAAGAGGAGTACACCATTTATAATGCACAAAACCAGATTGCATGCTTGGATATTATCACACACACGGGCTCTGTTCAGAAACATACTGAGCTGCCTACAAAAACAGCATTCTGAGGCATTTAAATTATTATTTTCTGCAATATATTTGTGTGCTGTGTTTTTTTCCTTACTTTAAATATAGAGTAATTAATTGAGTCCAATTAATAAAAGCACCATTTTCTCCAATATTTTTGTGCACTAGATATTTTTATTCTTTTTAAAGCAACAGTTTTGATGGTTAGGCAACATGCTGTTTTGGGCACGTGACCTGCAATCCCATAATGCATTGGAATAAGTTTTGTGAAAAATGCTGGAATGAGGAATTAATTGAGTATATTACATAAACTAGTAGATTTTTATATTTAAGTCGTGTTTTTTTTATCATCTGAAAATATCTGCGACATATTCCATATAAGTAACTAATGTAATGCAAATAATATCAAGCATTTAAAATGTATATGTTTGGATATGTGCCGAATGAGAGAGGTACGTTAACCAGCAATAAATTAGGAATTAAATTATACACACACACACACACACACACACACATGTATGTATTATACATTTTTTTCTTTTCATTAAAAAATTTAATCTCCATAAAAACCTTTGAGACTTCGAAGTCTCCATGTGAGCAGCACTGTTTATATTGTTTTGTAGAGTTGCGTTCTATATCCGTTTCTTATGAGCTTTTATTACTGTTAGGATTCTGCCTTAGAAGGCCATCGCTGGTGCAGCTCACTCATTTTTGGAGCCGATCCACACACACAGGTTTTGTGTGTGTGTGTGTGTGTGTGTGTGTGTGTGTGAGTGACCTACATAAGAACTTGCATGCCGTGAGCGAGTGTGAGTGTGGATGGTGTGAAATGATCCTGCTCTGCTGCTGTAGAGGGATGAGGACACACCTGTAGATGTGACACACACACACACATCTAGAGAAGCCAAGCCATCAGCACCTCTCGTTTGCCTCCACCCTTCATGTGGCATTCATGGTTTTCCCGCCACAGGGCTGTCACACAAACCCTCATAAGAGCATGAACTACTCTGATAATAACGAACTAGCTGACAGCAAGTGTGTGTGTGACTGTCTGTGACAATAGTTGATTGATGGTGAATCACAGCGCTGAAGGGTCGCAGATAAAGCCAAGACAACACTTGATTCTGATCTGAACTCACTACATGACACACTTCATCTGTATTCATAGCTGCTTATGTTCAGAGTCTAGTACAGAGTTCATACGTCTACTACATTGTTTATTTTAAACAGTATTAATGTTTTCAGATGACCTCATTATGTAGATTTCAGTATGCATATTTTCTGAATGCATGGATTACATTTACATTAATCTACATTTAGTCATTTAGCAGACGCTTTTATCCAAAGCGACTTACAAATGAGAACAATAGAAGCAATCAAAACTAATAAAAAGAGCAACAATAACAATTCTCAGGCTAGTCGAGATATATACGTGTGTGTATATATATATATACACACACACACAATAAGAAAAACAAGTAGATAGAATAGAAAAAATAGAAAGCTTGTGTTTCTTTTAAAGAAGATAAATAAAGTACAATTAAAATAAAATAGAAAGTGCTAGAGTTAGATTGTTAAATAAAGATGGAAAAGATGTGTTATTAGCCGATTCTTAAAGATGGCTAAGGACTCTGCTGCTCGGATTTAATCCAACAGTTGAGGAAAAAAGTCAGTGAAAGTGATTTTGTGCCTCTTTGGGATGGCACAATCAAGTGACCTTCATTTGCAGAACACAAGCTTCTAAAGAGCACATAACTCTGAAGTAATGAATGTGGTTAAATGGGTGCAGAGCCAGTGGTGGTTTTGTAGGTAAACATTAATGCCTTGAATTTTATGTGGGCAGCCGTAGGTAGCCAGTGCAAACTGATAAACAGAGGTGTGACTTGCATTATTTTTGGCTTATTAAAGATTAATCTTGCAATGGCATTTTGGATTTATTGTAGAGGTTTGATAGAAGTGGCTGAAAAACCTGCCAGAGAGCATTGCAATAGTCCAGCCTGGACAGAACAAGGGCTTGTGAACAAGGAGTTGTGAAACATGTTCTGAAAGAAAGGGTCAGATCTTCCTAATGTTGCAAAAAGCAAATTTGCAGGAGCGAGCGGTTTTAGCAACGTGGACTGAGAAATTCAGCTCATCATCACTCACAACTGCAAGGTTTTTGGTTGTTTCTGAAGGAGTTGTGGTTGATGAGCCTAACTGGATGGAGAAATTTTAATAAAGTGATTGGTTTGTTGAAACCACAAGCAGTTCTGTCTTAGCCAGGTTGAGTTGAACGTGATGGTGCGTCATCCAACAATAAATGTCTGTTAGACAAGCTGAGATGCGAGTAGCTACCATCGGATCATCAGGATGGAATGAGAGGTAGAGTTGAGTGTCATCAGCATAGCAGTGATATGAAAAACCATGTTTCTGAATGACAGAACCTAATGATGCCATGTAGACAGAGAAGAGAAGTGGTCCAAGAACCGAGCCCTGAGGCACCCCAGTTTTTAGATGTTGTGACTTGGTGGTTCACCGTATCAAAAGCAGTGGACATTAATTAGCAGATTAAACAACATAAATGTATTTATTTATTAGGTAGGCACCACTCATATGAAACATATGGCTTAACAATGAAATATGTGTGGGAAAAATATAACAAGCAACTGTTGTTATGTTGTGATGCAAAACATCTACTGTGCTGCAGTTCCTGCTGAGCAGTAGCTGTGCTTTGTTTTTTGGCTGAGTGTTAGTTCTGGCCATTGATTATTCTTCTCGGATGATCAGGGAGTGTGTGTGTGTGTGGGGGGGGGGGGTCTTGTTGCCATGGAGACAGTGCCGTGTCTGCCGTATGTTTGATCCGGCAGTCCAGAGAGACTCATCAGCAAAGCTGACCGTCAGTTAGTCACATGTTTGCAAACACCAACAAAAACACAACTTTTGGATAAAACACAGCTTTCTTTAATTAGCATCAGAAGCTCTCAGAAAGATACAGACACACAGACAGACAGGGAGTGCATGAAGAGTGCGCGTTTGATCCGTTTCCCACAGACTTCATCAGGAGGAGTATAAAGCCTCATAAAGCCACAGAAAGCAACACTGATCACAGCCTCTTCTAAAGAGCTCAACTCCTTCAAACTGATTTTTCTGTCATGTGAAACGAATCCAAAATCACTAGTATATTTTCCAGTTTGTTGTAATCCACAGTGTCTTTTGCAAACTAAACCGTGTTGCTTCTAGGCAGCTGTTTTATTTTATTTTTTGCGTATGTGTGTCTATCTGTCGTCTGCATGTGCTGTTAAATTCTAAGGCAGCATCTTAACTCAAATAAAACCTCAGAAGTGACTGATTTAAGAAAATGCTGCTCATAGTGTAGCAGCTAAACTACTAAACAAAGTATTTTTAATTGCATTTCTATCCGGCATCTTCAATGGAGATGTTCAGAGTTCGTTCCAGTGCATTCTGGTATCGTCTTGCCAGTGAAAGGACACATATATTGATTTTATCAAATTAAGCTTATTTTAGCACAGGCCTGTCAAGAAATTTCCGGGTCATGTTTCAGTCAAAAATCGAGCTAGCTAAATATTTATTATAATGGACTTATCTGAATTTTTTTTTTCAATTAAATTAAAAGTTGTTATTTTGTCTAATAAATGTTAAAATTAGTAGATCTCAGTTATACTGTAATGCTGAATGGCTGTAATCATTGGTGAAATATTGGAGGGGAAAAAAATTAGTAGAGAACATCTGTAGTATTGGTTTCAGTGATATTCGCCTTCAGTCATAAAACAATATGCCATTGAACAAATGGATTTATGTTGTTTCTACATTAATTTTGAGATTGAATGTGAAGTTATTGCAATATAAAAGTGGATTAAAAAACGTTAATGTTAAGTGAAAATAATCACGATTAATTTCAGAAATATGTGTGATTAGTTAATATTTTTAATAAATTAACAGCACTTATAACAACAACTATAACATCATGCATATATAAATATTATCATTTTTAATACATATTTTATGTTACTAGATAATTAAATAATGACAATTTCTGACAAAGTGTTACCAAGAATTTTTAAATGTTTATAATAAAATATATGCATGGTGCAAAAAGAAACACACACACACACACACACACACACACACACACACACACATATATATATATATATATATATTTTTTTTTTTTTTTTTTTTTTTTTACATAATTGGACTAAAATGCTCAATGAAATAAATGCATGCATATCCTATAATTACATGCATGCATTACAAGCAAAATTAAATAATTTATTGTGGTCCAATGAAAGTTTTGGAAGTCAAGTAATAAGGTTATTTAAAATGTTATAACAAAAACCTACATTTATTTGTCATGTGCATAAGCGTGTAGGTGAGCAGCTCACTTGGTTTGGAAGCAAAGCAAGCGAAGTACTGTTAGCGTACAAATGAATTGCATTTGCTGGGCTTCAGGCTGCTTGCGTGGTTAATGAAGTCACAGGACACTAAGTGAGATTTGAGCGGATCTGATCTCACATCCAAACCCCACATTAACCAAAGCAGCGCAGCAGTGTTCACGAGAGATCATTAGATACTGCTTCCCCGTGTCCTGTACGCCCCTGTCACTGTGCGTTCAGAGCTTGTTTTCATTGTCCTGATCGTTTGTGCTGGCTTTGTGGTGATTACAGCCCTCCTGACGAGTTAAAGCCTCATTAGGATGCTAAAACAAAGACGAGAGACAGGCTCCTTTGAGACGCTATCTAGAGGGGACATGTCTTTTCACATTCACCACTGATCTGTTATTCTAGAGCTTTTAGCAGTTGCACATCATGGTTTCATGCATATATACTGTGTATGTATATATATATATATATATATATATATATATATATATATATATATATATATATATATAGATATATATATATATATAGATATATATATATTTTTTTACATAAACTATTTGTTTTGTTTGCACACACTCATATATATATTAGTTATTTTATATATGTAACATTTCGATAATTAGAAATCAAACTAATATTGATGTATAATTTGTCTGCTTTTGAATAATTAACGTATAACATCATAGGTGTTTATATAAAAGTAAACAAACCTATAATATAATGCATATATAAACACTATAATTAAACATAATTAAACACTAAACATGATCATTAAAAAATATTTAAAAGTGTTTTTATACATTTAAAATATTAAATTATTGTTAAATAATAATAATCATAATTCTGTAAATATATTAAGATTTTATTTTTGTGCTATATTTCACAATAAAAATATATATAAAATATATTTCGGCTATATTTTTGGTTATATTTTATAATATACAATATATTTAAAAATATTGTATATTTTGTATGTATTGTCTGATTTCAAATAATTCAATTATTACATAGAATTGTTTGTATTAAAATAAACCTAACATCATGCATATCTAAACATTTTACATTTTTAATATTTACATTTAATATTTAATATTTTTTGGCTACATTTTATATTTTGGAAATATATGTATTTTTTTTTATATATTTTTGAGGGTATATTTTAAATTTTATATGTGTAATTGTATATATATAAAATAAAGATTTTGAATATATATAAAGTATATAATTTAACTATATAAAATCCATATAAAATATAGAATATAGATTTGTTGCATCTAAGATATGGGAAAAATATATATATATATTGTATGTAAATCTGTCTGGTTTCAAATAATGTATAACATAATAGTAATATTTAAAAAAATAAATCTATAAGACTGCATATATACATTTATAACAATTGAATATTTAAAAGCTATACATTATATAAATACATTTATGCATTTTGTAGACACTTTTATTCAAAGCAACTTAAAGTGCATTCAGGCTAACATTTTTTACCTAACATGTGTTCCCTGGGAATCGAACTCACAACCTTGTGCTGCTAACGCAATGCTCTACCTCTGAGTCACAGGAACACTTTTTAAATCATTTTATATATAATTTATATTTATAAAACATGCTGTCAGTCCCGACTAGCTACAGTCTCTTTGAGTACTTTGAAGCACGTCAATGCTTAGCAAAGCTTGCACAGATAAATTTGACACCTTCACTGTGAACATGAAACACTTTTAGGTCTCACCAAGTAAAAACAAGGACAAATGCACATTGAATAAAACTTCTTCCTGACTGCCTCCTCACTAACTTCGTCTCTCTCTCTCTGTTTCTCTTCTTAGTTCATTGCGTTCGCCTCCTTGTTCTTCATCCTGGTCTCCATCACGACCTTCTGTCTGGAGACGCACGAGGCCTTCAACACTATCATCAACAAGACAGATGTGTTTCACAACGACTCCTTCACGGACTTCAGCCAGCAGTATGAGATCGAGACGGACCCGGCACTCACCTACGTGGAGGGCGTCTGCGTGCTGTGGTTCACCTTCGAGTTTCTGGTGCGCGTCACCTTCAGCCCGGACAAGCTGGAGTTCGTCAAGAGCATCCTGAACATCATAGACTTCGTGGCCATTCTGCCCTTTTACCTGGAGGTGGGCTTGAGCGGACTTTCCTCTAAAGCCGCCAAAGACGTCTTGGGTTTCTTGCGTGTGGTCCGCTTCGTGCGCATCTTGAGGATCTTCAAGCTGACTCGGCACTTCGTCGGTCTGCGTGTATTGGGACATACCCTCCGGGCGAGCACTAACGAGTTCCTGCTCCTCATTATCTTCCTAGCGTTGGGCGTCCTCATCTTTGCCACCATGATCTACTACGCCGAGCGAATCGGAGCCAGTCCCACCGACCCCACGGCCAGCCACCACACTATGTTCAAGAACATCCCCATTGGCTTCTGGTGGGCCGTTGTCACTATGACCACTTTGGGCTACGGAGACATGTACCCTCAGACGTGGTCTGGCATGGTTGTAGGCGCCCTTTGTGCCCTCGCTGGTGTGCTGACGATAGCCATGCCTGTCCCCGTCATCGTCAATAACTTTGGCATGTATTACTCGCTAGCCATGGCCAAACAGAAGCTCCCTAAGAAGAGGAAGAAGCACATTCCTCAGGTTGTGCAGACCAGCTCGCCGTCCTACTGCAAGACGGACCTGAGCACGGCCTGCAACAGCACGCAGGGAGAGCTGTGTTTGGGACCGAGCCGAGGACTGGAGCGCCATCGCTCAGGTCAGAGCTGTTAAGAAGCCATTAATTGTTATAACAGCTGAGGGGCGTTCCACGAAACCCTGGTAGCTGCTATACAAACCTGATTCCAAAAAAAGTTGGGACACTGTACAAATTGTGAAAGAAAACAGAATGCCATGATGTGGAAGTTTCAAATTTCAATATTTTATTCAGAATACAACATAGATGACATATCAAATGTTTAAACTGAGAAGATAGGGAAAATAGGTTGATTTTAAATTCCATGGCTTCAACACATCTCAGAAAAAGTTGGGACAGGGCCATGTTTACCACTGTGTGGCATCCCCTCTTCTTTTTACAACAGTCTACAGACGTCTGGGGACTGAGGAGACAAGTTGCTCAAGTTTAGGAATAGGAATGATGTCCCATTCTTATCTAAAACAGGCTTCTAGTTGAACAACTGTCTTGTCGCATCTTCCTTTTCATGATGCACCAAATGTTTTCTATTGGTGAAAGATCTGGACTGCAGGCTGGCCATTCCAGTATCCGGATCCTTCTTCTACGCAGCCATGATGTTGTAATTGATGCAGTGTGTGGTCTAGCATTGTCATGTTGGAAAATGCAAGGCCTTCCCTGAAAGAGACGACGTCTGGATGTAAGCATATGTGGATCTAGAACTTGGATATACCTTTCAGCATTGATGATGCCTTTCCAGATGTGTAAGCTGCCCGTGCCACACGCACTCATGCAACCCCATACCATCAGAGATGCAGGCTTCTGAGCTGAGCGCTGATAACAACTTGGGTTGTCCTTGTCCTCTTTAGTCCGGATGACATGGCATCCCAGTTTTCCAAAAAGAACTTCAAGTTTTGATTGGTCTGACCACAGAACAGTTTTCCACTTTGGCACAGTTCATTTTAAATGAGCCTTGGCCCAGAGAAAACGCCTGCGCTTCTGGATCATGTTTAGATATGGCTTCTTTTATTGACCTATAGAGTTTTAGCCAGCAACGGTGAATGGCACGGTGGATTGTGTTCACGACAATGTTTTCTGGAAGTATTCCTGAGCCCATGTTGTGATTTCCATTACAGTAGCATCCCTGTATCTGATGCAATGCCATCTAAGGGCCAATATTTGGCATGACATTTCAAAATGTCTAAATTTCAACATTTGATGTGTTATCTATATTCTATTGTGAATACAATATAAATTTATGAGATTTGTTTTTACAGTATCCCAACTTTTTTGGAATCTGGTTTGTGTGTGCGTGTATATATATATATATATATATATATATATGATTAATTATTAAACAGTAATAATATTAATAATAATAAATAATAATATTTTTTGTATTTCAACCTAAACTTATTTTATTTCAGTTAGTTGCCATGATAGTTTAAAATAAATTAATAATAATAATACATAATAATAATAATACTGTCTCCTCCAAATATAACAGAAGTTATATTCTCATGAATACATTACTCAGGATCTTTTTAAGCGGTTTTCCTCGTGGGGATCATTCGTTTTGTCTCGCTCGCTCCTGTGTTTGACCTCTCACCTTTGTCTCTAGCCAGTTTGCGTCCCAAATAAGCAGCTGTTGTTTCTCACCGTTTCCCTCCAGTGCTGTCTGCTGACTGCAGCGCAGGAAGTGACATCACCATGTCTCCGGAGGAGCGGATGCCCATGCGGCACTCCAGCGTCCGTGAACAGGACCGTCTCACCGAAGGGACCTGCTTCCTGTTGGCCGCCAGCGACTACACCTGCACAGCGGACGCAGCCATTCGCAAAACAGGTACCTGATCGACCAATCACAGCCCTCCGCTCTACACATCAGCATGCACGTCCAATCAAAACCCTTGTCACTGAATAGCTGCCAATCCATTCATCCACTGACATCATCATTCACTCTTTATGTAGGTTTCTATGTCGTCTGTGCCAGTGTTTGTCTGTTCATTAATCGTTACTGTGTTTACAAGACAGTAATGAAAATTTGATTAAATAAATTCCTACCATGTCGTTTAATTGCTTTATAATTAACATTTTAATTATATATCGTATTACAATTATGAAATTTAGTTTTTTAAAATAAATAAATTACTACTGATACATGTAGATAAATGTTAAATCTATATTACAATGAGACTTTTTTCTACATAAAGTACTACCATAATGCATAGTTTTTACAATTTAAATTTGAAATCTATATTGTATTACAGTAATGTAGATTTTTTTAATTACAATACTACAGTAATGCGTAATTAAAATTGAAATGTTTTATATATATATATATATATATATATATATATATATATTATAGGAATGAAAACGTAGATTTTTTCATAAATTGCTACTATGATGCAGAATTATTTTACAATAATAATTATTTTTATTTCACAATTTAAATGTATATTACAGTAATGAAAACGAGATGAATTTCTACCATAATATTTTTTTCTAAAATTTAAATATATACTTGTTGCATTGATGAGAATTAGATTTTTTTTACATAAATTACTAGATGATGCATGATTATAATAAAAAACTAATATATATTTTTATTACAGTAATTAAACGTGGATTTTTATAATTATATTTCTACTGTGTTGCGTAATTACGATTTAAATGTTATATATATAGATATTTTATTATAGGAATGAAAATGTGGATTTTTTCATAAATTACTACCATGATGCATAATTATTTTACAATTAATATGTATAATTATTTCACAATTTAAATGTGTATTACAGTAATGAAAACGTGATGAATTACTACCATAAAAATTTTTTCTGAGCATTGATTTTTTACATATATTGTATTAAAGTAATAAAATGATATTGTTTTACATGAATTGCTACCATGATGCATAATTACTTAATTTAAATTTTAAATATGTTGTATTACAGCAACAAAAATTAACATACATGCATAATTACTTCACAATAAAATTGTAAATAATGTATTGTATTGTATATCTGTTTTCCTCGCTCTTTATTTTGCTCTTCTGACCATGCATCTTTAGTTTGTTTGCTGCATTTTATGATTTGCATGCTGCATTGCTTTCCCTGCTGTGACTGAACTATTAACCAGTGTGACCCCAAACCAGGCAGATGTTGAATCGGGGCCCGGGGCCACAGGGCCTTACTGTTTGACAGACACAAGCACTGGGCTAATAACCCTACTGGGAGGTTAAACGTGCACAGCGTCCAGACGGGGGCCGTTTGTAAGGTCAAACTCAGTCACAGCTCAACCAGAGCGAAAGGCCATTAGAAGGTTACAAACATCCTGTTAAACATATTTATGACTGCTCTATGGCTGTATATGTCAAGCTATGGTAATATATTACAGGGCTCATATATATATATATATATATATATGTTAACACACACATATGCAATTGAATTGTTTATTTGTTTATATTTTTTATGATTTTTTTTTCAAGCATCAGGGCAACAGCTTTGATATATTAGTGACCATTTTTATTTTATTGTAAAAAAGACTATATGTTTTATTTTAAAATTATATTTTAATATATTTTCTAAAATTTATATTTAGATGTATATAAATAAATATATTTAATAATTCAGTATATTTTAAATGCACACACATGCACTGCTTTTTCTAAATAAACATCTTTGTTATAATTATAATATATTTATAAAAAAAGTAAATATATATTTATATTATATATTATATAATATAATATATTATATTATCATATGTTTATTTATAAACATCTAAATATCAATTAAAAATATGTATATAAATAAATATATGCTATTTATAATTTATGTTATTATATATTTATATATGTTATTATATAATTACACCCACAAAATATTTTCTTTTTATAAAAATGTTTTAATTTTTTTTATATAATTATATTATTAGAATTTATAATATATTTATATATATATTATAGGATTATAATATTATTATTTATCCTTTTAAAATATTTTTAATAAAAATCTTTAATATAATCATATTATTAGAATGTATAATGTGATAAGATGTATTGTTATAAAATATATTTATACATATTATTATTTTATAATTACATAAACAAAATATTTTATCCTTCTAAAATATTATTAAAAATAAAATTTAATATAATTCTATTATTAGAATTTAGAATATAATTTTTTATATTTTTAACAATTATTAATAGTGTACAATATATGTTTATATTACAATATTTTATTTTAAGCCATCTTCCATCATAATGTAAAGTTACCACACATTACATTCTGATATGCATGATACTGTACATACTGATCAATATCATTTACATGCATGATGCATTATTATACAGTCAGGACCGATACTGTACACTGTTTGCTCGTCATTGGTCAAACTCTATCCATTAAAGACATGCAGAGATTAGAGTTTTGCACAGTTCTAGTTGGCATTTCCGAAAAAGCCTGCATCATTCTGAAGGCTGTTTGTGTTCACGTCTGTCATCTCTCGCTCGTCTAATGTTTGTGCTCTTCATGCTGCGTTCTGTCTCTCGTCTGAAGGCTTTGACAGCATAGCCGGCTCTCTGCGTCTCTCTCCAGTGACCTCGCCCTACAGCTCGCCCTCCCGCTCCCCCTTTGCCGTCCATCTTCTGAGGACACGCCCCCACGCTCACACAGCCAAAGACTCCGCCTTCTGTGGGCGGAGCTCTGTATAATGTAGCATTAATGATGTTCCATACATAACTGTATGTAGAGTGGTATTAGTAAGTTTATAAGGAGAAACATTGGGGCGAATCTCACAAAATCATATTAAAAAAAAAAAGTTTTGAATGAAGCCTTCTGTGGCATTTCAATTAAACAATTATTAATACTGTTCAACTTTGTTTTCCCATTATTCTCAGTGATGTTTCTCCCTAGATTATTATTCAAGTAGTATAATTTTTTTAAATGAACATAAATCAGTTATTGAATTATTAAATTAGATAAGTGATTTCACAATTTAAAATTTAAATATGTTGTATTACAGTATTGAAAATAATATTTATATATACTACTATAATCCATAATTACTTCACAATTAAAATTGTAAATGTATATTGTTATGTGGTAATGACAATGGATTTGTTTTATTAATTACTACCATGATGCACAATTATTTCAGAAGTTGAATTTTAAATATATTACAGTAGTGAAAATGAGATTTTTTTACATTTATTATTATTATGTTGCATAATTTCATAATTTACATTTTAAATATACTACAGTAATGAAAATAGTTTTTTTTGTACATATACTGACATGATGCATGATTATTTTACAAAGTAAATTATATTTATATTATATAAATAATATTATTTTGTATGTATATATAGATACAATTTATTTATTTACATAAAATGTGGAAAGGAAATATGTTTAATTGCCATGAAAATAATGTCTTCAAGCAATAGAAATACTTTGGCCCTAAAAACCGGCTTCATTTAATTTATATAAAAAATATTTTATTGTTTTCTGTTTTGATTTTTTTGTGGGCTAAAAAAGTCCCAATCCTGGTTTTTGCGAGATTCGCCCAATTAAAGTGATTTTCTTGTATCAAACATTTATTATGTATTAAGCCCGATCAGAAGCAGATTGGACGTGTGTGTAAAGTGTCTGCAGGTTTGCGTTAGACACATGACTTCTGGTTCACACACAGATATCTGCTCACAGACAGTTGAGACTCTGGTGCTGTGTGATGTCACTGGGGAGAGAGAATGACTCTGATTGGCTGAACTTGATCTGATGGCTCTCTGATGCTGCTGATTCTAAAGGACTATTTATAGAAATCCGTTCAAATCAACATCTTTACATTTGATTGAAGCACCCTGCGCTCCCAAAAACTCCTTCCTGGTCTAGCTGTGCAAAATAAGGGCTTGTTTTAATAAAAATGTTTTTTAATACCATTGAGATACTGTTATAGTTTTATTAATGTTTAAGTTAGCTTTAGTTTTAATTATAAACTAATAATAATCAGTTAATAATAATTCTCATTTGTTTTTTTAATGTCTATATACAGTAGTTTTATTAATGTTTTGTGTTAGCTTTAGTTTTACTTCATTTTAATTTTAGGTTAATTATAAAGCAATAATAATCAGTTCAGTTTAAGTAGTTTTTTTTAATGTCTATATAGTTTTATTAAATTTATTTCAGGTTTAATTTAAGATCTATTTCAGTTTTCAGTTTTGGTGTCAGTTAGATTTTTATTGATATTTAGAATTTTTCCGTTTGAGTTAGTTTTAGTAATTGTGTTATGCGTTTTTGTCATTTTTATTAGTTTATTATATATTTATTTATAGTTTTTATTATTTATTTCATTTTAGTTTTAGTATAGTAGCATTGAGATGCTGTTCTGTTTTCATTTGAATTAAAGTTTCAGTATTTTATATATTTTTTAATGTCTATAATATCTATTTATTTTCAGTTTTTGTTTAGTTTTATTGGTGTGCAGTGTTAAAAAGAATTTAATTCTACTTTGCAAAAAATTAAACCTATTTGTATTTTTATAAAAGGAAATTGTTAATGACAATAATACCATTTTCTTTAATGTAGAAATTTGTATGTAGAATGTAGAATTCGACGTCTCCCAAATATCTAAATAATAAATTAAGAAAATAAATTTTGCCTTCATAAAATGAAAGCAGACATTGCTTACCTAATTAAGCTTATTAAAATGGAGGGGTTAAATATTTACAAAAACGTGCCATTATGGATTGTGCACAGGAGTGTGTATTAATGAGTTTTGATATCATGTTGATTTGATCTCACTCTGTTGATGAAAATTGTAAATCTATTAATGAGTCATATATTTATTTTCATGCTTGCAAAAACATTCATAGTCATAACTAATTGAACACATGGTCTGACTGAAAGTATCCCATCATTCATTATTAATTACAGAGTGTCTCTCTACATCACCCGAGTCATTCATCTCCCTCCTCTGACCTCTGTGTGATTCATCTGTGCAGTGTGTGTTTGTAGCTAATGCTATTTCGGAGATGTAATTCACAGATTTGTCCTCAGCATCATGTGAGTGAGTCTGGAAGATACGGTTGCTAAGCAACTGGTGCAGGGAGATTTTGTGTCATGTATCCTCGGCGTAAACTTCATTTAGCACTTTGTGTCCACACCCTGTGCAGTGTGTTACCTGAACAGATACACGACCGCAAATGCTGTTTGCTCAATCACTGCATGTGTGTGTAATATATATATATATATATATATGTGTGTGTTTTAAGAGAAATATGATGTTAGGGTGAGTCTCACAAAGAAATATCCATGTCAAATTTTATCCGAAAATCAAAAGAAAAAGTAGGAAATTATATCCTGCTTAAAATAAGTAGTTTGTATTGCCACAATATGTTTAGAAGCACATTTTCTTTAATGTAGAAGTTTACTGTAATGCATAAAATCTATTACGGCCTGGACAGAATATATAAATATATTAATGAGTAATTGTGCATGCATATATAAAGAAGAAATGGCAAACATGGAAGATTTTGTGTGATTATTTAGATTACTGAAAATGTATGCATAAAAATCTGATTTTCCATGAAAAAATTTTTTATTGCATTGCATCTTGTTGATGACAAGTTAGAATTTTTTTTTTTTTATGTAGAAAATAACTGTATTGTAATACAAAAAACTAAAAAAACTAAAATCTCAACGCAATTTCCCTTTTTATTCATGCAACATATAATTTCTTATTTTTATTTTAGGGTGAAAGATGCAATATATTTTTTCTAAAAATGTGTCTAGTAATGTTTCTTTTTTTAAAGAACAAATGGGAAATATTGAAGCTTTTCTGTGATTAGACACAGTACTGATAAATTATTTATCACATTTGATTAAACATAGAAAATTAACTCCAATACATAAAAGCTGATTTTATTATATTTGTTTTGTAACGATTCAGTACCGCAAATTGTGTAAACACAGTATCACAATGTCCCCATTTTATCCTTGCTAAATATTTCTTATTTTTTAGGGTGATATTTCACCCTTGACAGATTAAATTAGATTAACCAGTTAAAAGATGCAATCTATTTTTGTCTACAAATTTTTTTTGTTAAAGAACAAATGGCAAATTTTGAAGCTTTTGTGTGATTTTATATAGGCACACAATACTTATAAATAAATGCATTAAAAACATAATTTTTTTCTTTGCATGTTATGTGAATGACAATGAAGCACATTTTCTTTAACGTAGAAAGTAACTGCAGTGCATAGAATCAAATTTTGTTGTACTTGTTTTATTAATATAAATTCGGTACAAACAATAGTCTAAATTCACATGCAAATATTAATAGCCCTGGTTAATTTCCCTTTTTATTCATGCACAAAAAAAAAATGATGTTGATGCTATTGTGATGCAATTCTGATGCACGGGATGTTGTTGCGTTTGCAGCTACTGTATCACCTCTGGCTGATGTACAGTTTATATCGGCTAGAGACGGGGAAGGCGGAGCCAGCAGAGACTCAGATGGATTTGATGAATTGGATTGGACAGTCTGGAACAGAATAAGCCTGTGATTGGACGCTCTGTGAACATAAAACCTCACTTACGGATCGATCGGACCACTCACGACATTTGGAGTTTCCCGTTCTTTTTCTGTGTGGGATACAGACAGAAGCCAGTTGGCACAAAGAAAAAAAATCCACAATATGGATAGTGAAACTTTTCCTGCTTAGAACGAGTCTGTTTAAATGTCACATCTGTATAAAGGACACACATGCACCTGTGGCTTCTCCTTTGTGTCAGGTAGCAAATCAAACACCCCTCGAACCCCTTTCCAAAGGCCTCTGTCGTTGCAATAAGTGTATTAAGATGTGTAGAGGCACAAGTGTTTAAAAATGAAGTATTAGTGTATCGGCGATACTAAACTACAGAGTAGAGAGAAAGTAAACATGATTCATTTAATAAATGTGATCTTCAGTCATTTATGCTTTTATTTGCTCTAGTATCTCTGGTGGATTCATTGTTGTCTCTGTGTGTGTTTGTGTGAGGGATGTCGAACTCAAATGGGACACTTAGAGGGAATAGTTAAGACGAAAATGAACATTTACTCACCCTCAGGCCTTCAGGAGTTTGTTTCTTCATCAGATCTGGAGAAATGTAGCATTGCATCACTTGGTCAGCAGTGGATGCGCTGCAGTGAATGGGTGCCGTCAGAATGAGAGTCCAAACAGCTGATAAACACATCACAATAATCCACACCTCTCCAGTCCATCAGTTAATGTCTTGAGAAGCCAAAAACTAATGTGTCCCTGGAGCACAAAATCAGTCTTAAGTCTCTGGGGTATATTTGTAGCAATAGCCAAAAAAACATTGTATGGGTCAAAATTATAACCTTTTCTTGTATGCATTAGGATATTAAGTAAAGATCATGTTTCATGCAGATATTTTGTAAGATTCCTACCGTAAATATATCAAAACTTAATTTTTGATTAGAAATATGCCTTACTTGGACAACTTCAAAGGAGATATTCTCAGTATTGTGATTTTTTTTTGCACCCTCAGATTCCAGATTTCCAAATAGTTGTATCTCGAACCTAATAAGGCATACGTCAATGGAAAGATTATTTATTCAGCTTTCAGATGATGTATAAACCTCAATTTTGAAAAATTTACACTTAAGATTGGTTTTGTGTTCCATGGTTCTGACGGCACCCATTCACTTCAGAGCATCCACATTGGTGATACACTACATTTCTCAGCAAGTTTTCTTTTCTGGCTGAACTAATGCTTGTCAGACCTCATGAAATGGCTTAAAATCACAGTCCTCTTATACGATAACCATTGTGCTTTCATTTGCACAGATGTGTTGACCCCAACTTTGCTTACAGTTGCATATCAAGCTAAAATCTTTGAAGGAATTTTAAACATTTAAACCTAAAATGTGTTTTTTTATGTATTATTTAATGTTTAATGTATGCGAACAGATACGAAGCCACAAAACCTCATCATTTGAATGTCATGCGGTCTTTGAATGTGTGTTGATGTTTCCCAGTTGTCTTGCTCCTCTCCGTCTCCTGGAAGATTCGCCCAGTGCAACAATCAGATGTGATGTGCAATAATGATGTGAAACAAAGCTGCACCGATTCACACTGTGATTTCAGTTCAGTCCGTGACAGAGCCTCTGAAAACACGGACACCTTCGCTCTAATTAGAAACTTTCTTTTCCTTCTGCCATGGAGAGATTAGAGCTGTCACTTTATCAGTGTGTGTGTGTGTGTGTGTGTGTGTTTTCCCACCACCCACAGAACTTAAGAGGACAGTATTCATCATGTTAATATTACTGTATCTGCTGCTTTAAGAAGTCAGGGCACAATTTCAAATATAAATGACAAAAATGTAAATGTATATATATATATTTTTTTGAACTTAGATCTTGTATTTTGTGTCTCTTGATGTGTCTCATTGTCAGTCCTGCGGTGTATCCGTATGTCCACTCTGTGCAGACTGTGAATCTGGAGTGTTTTTTCTGTTTCAGTGATTGGAGTATTGAACATGTTTTGTGGACTCATTTGTCTGCCTTTTGTAGTGCATGCAAAAACGCAAGGTCAAAATGTAAAGACTGCGTCTGAAGAATATGTACAGTTCAATGCAATGTGAGACAGTCGGATAAACATATTAACCTTGTAAAAAAACAAGCAAACAGTTTTCTTTTCTTTCTGTTTGAAACAGCATTAACATTTGAATCCATCTTGTAGATTTCCTGAGGTTTACTTAAAATAGGAACTTAACAGTCACAAAGAATTGTTTACCGTATTTTCCGGACTATAAGTCGCACTTTTATAGTTTTATAGTTTGCCTGGTCCTGCGACTTATAGTCAGATGCGACTTATTTATCAAAATTAATTTGACACGAACCGAGAGAAATGAATCAAGTTAAAACATTACCGTCTACAGCCGCGAGAGGGCGCTCTATACTGCTCAGTTCTCCTGTAGTCTTCCACTGAAGACATAGAGCGCCCTCTCATGGCTGTAAACAGTAATGTTTTCTCTTGGTTCTTGGTTCTAAATAAATGCGACTTTTAGACTTATATATGTTTTTTTCCTCATCATGACGTATTTTTGGACTGATGCGACTTATACTCAGGTGCGACTTATAGTCAGAAAAATACGGTATTACACCGAATCTGCGCCAAAATCACGAACCATAATTATGTCAGCATCATTTGGTCACTTAGTCTAATTTGGGCTCATCTTACAAATGCTGTCATCTGTCTTGCACACATCCAGTCTGCTTTTCTTCATTAGTAACATGCAGTTATATTTAACTCCTTGCATTCTTTCTTATGTAGACAACAGGTTAAGTAAAATATAAATATGTATATGTAGATATATAGTGTTTGAATTTCATTATGAATTTGGCAGACTTTTAAAGCTGATAATTTGATTATATTACAAGGTAACATCACAAATCTTATTGTGATTATTGCACGGCAAGCACATTACAAATAATATGAAGTTCATGCATTAACCAAAAAACAGCAAGCAGACTAAAGATCTTTGACATGCACATTCTTAAACTACAAAATGTAAATTAAAAAATCTCACATTTTTGACATTGTTTCACTGAATTGTAACTTTATTTCTTGCATTACGCAATCCTGACTTTGCATTCTCCGTTTACATCTTGCAATTGTGATTTTCTTTCTCACAGCTTTTTGTTTATATCACAATTCTGTTTATATCTTGCAATTCGGAGAAAAAACAAACAAACTCATAATTGCGAGAAATTTTTTTATTGTGAGTTAAAATGTCGCAATTTGATTTTTTTTTTTAAAGTCCCGTTCTTCGTGATCGCATGTTTCAAACTTTAGTTAGTGTGTAATGTTGTTGTTAGAGTATAAATAATATGTGTAAAATTCTAAAGCTCAAAGTTCATTGCCAAGCGAGATATTTTATTTAACAGAATTCGCCTACAACGAACAACCTGTTTGGACTACATCCCTCTACTTCCTGCAGTAATGACGTCACTAAAACAGTTTTTTGACTAAGCTCCGCCCGCATGAATTCACAAAAAGGGGGCGTGGTCTTATTGCGCTCGCACGGAGAAGCGGAAGAGCTGCGTTTGTGTTTGTCGCCATGTCGTCGAAACGCTGTTATTTTCATCTCGGAGTCCAATCATCTTTGTTTGGGCTTCCCAGAGACGCTGTACTTAGAGATCAATGGTTACAATTTATGTTTAACTCGGTTCCCGAAAATTATAATCCACATGTAAAACTATGTGCAGCACATTTTGCTGAGGACAGCGAGCTTCCCCAATCTCAATCAGTTTAATGCCGGATTCGCTCAAAGATTATTCTTGAAAGATGGAGCAGTTCCCTCTTTGTCTGGAGAAGGCGTTGTTTATGGACCACAGCCGGTAAGTGTATTTTATTATTTAAGTTGGTGCGTTTAACAGTTTCTGTAACTTATTCCTCAAAGGGCAACTCTGTTTAGCTTTGTTAACTAGATGTTAGGGCCGTGCAAAAAAATCGAATGCGATTTTCATGCGCATCTCTTCAGTAAAAACGCTCCTGTGATTATAAGTACATCTCCAGCACGTGCGTTCAGATCAGGATTGCCAGGTTTTCAAAACAAATCCTGCCCACTTGCTTCAGCGTGCGCTCAGCTGCTGTCGAATCACAACACGGGAACCGCTGGCCCAATCAGAACTCGTTACGTATTTCTGAAGGAGGGACTTTATAGAACAAGGAAGTCATCAGTCATACAGATAAGTGAATTGTGTGAAAAATATTGTGTTTTTTTACACGCAAAACATGAACACATGTTATATTGCACACTGTAAACACAATCAAACCTTAAAAAAAAAACACGAAAAAAGTGACCTTTAATCCTGTGGAAACAAGCTTCCATGTGATCCTCTTAAAATTCATGAGAAGGGAAAACAGACACCAATGAGTTCTGAAGAGATGAAGATAACAGCTCAGATCATAGTGAGATCTCAGAGCACTGTTTGAGATCTGACAGATGTGTGTGATTTCAGGAATCATTTGCTTTGCATTTCACCTCATTGCTTTCTTCGAGACACATTTGAGAAACTAAGCAAATTTGTTTTCTTTATTCCTGTTGTAGTGTAGCCTTTAGATTAGAAAGTCTCTAAACTGATGATGATGATGATGGTTTCCATGCTCGTCATCTTCTCTCCCATCGGCCTTGTTGTGGGTCTCTATGTGTAGGTCTTCTTCTGTGCTTTCACTACAGACACTGTCGCCATGATGGGAAACAAAACCGCAGAGTTTGTGTTTTTTAGGCCATGAGCAGCTGTATCCATATCGTCCAGGAAGTTGCCATATCCATAACAAAAACCCACTTTTGAGAAGACTGGAGTGAAGAGCATGAATATTGCATCACAGTTTCTCTGCTCTTCTCTGTGTGATCTACAGCTCCACACACTCTTAAGCATGTTTACAAGACTTATTCATTTACAATCAGAAACCAGCATCTCAGTTATTGCTTTTTCAACAGTTTGATTGGAAATACTGTGCTTCTTGTTCCTCGTACATGGAGAATTGACGATTATTTATTTCAGTTTCCAAACAGTTATCCATCCCTTTATGCAGAACATTGATAATGTAAAAAAATTCTCAATTTTAGTTATTAATTATGAAATAAAATAATAATTATAAAACTATATAAGATAATAATATCACTATTTTGGATGTTTATTAATAAAAGTAAATCAAGCAAAATAAAATGAGCAAGAATGCAAACCACTTTCAACATTCTTCCAGCAAGAACAAACTCCTCCATGCAGTTAAGAGTTATGTGGTCTTTGATTATGTTTTCGAAATGTTAGCACAAAAATGTTATTTATACATCTTTCGTGAAACATTTGTTTCCTGAAATGTTTCAGTTGGATGCTCATCTAACATTTTTTAAATGTTACTTGTTTCAGAACATTCAAAAGTAACATTCCCATAATTATTGCAAAGTTCTAAAATTGAATGATCCCTCAACATCTGCAAAACCAAGAATTTAAATAACTGGATGTTTTGAATGTTTTAACTTTATGGTAACGTTAGCTAAATCTTCATAAAATATAGTTTTGTTAGCTGGAACAATGACGAATGTAATATTGCTTTTATACAACAGTTCGATAACCAGGTTAATATTGAGTAACTTACATTTCATACACAATATCCCAGATTATTTTGTCTCAAAATAGTTTAAAATGAAGTCTAAACAAAGACAATTGTTGTGAATCACCTTGGTGTTTTGTTCACGAAGGAATCCTTGTTTTTGAGCGAATCGGTTGAGTGAATGATGCACTGACTCCAGATGTGTTATTGTGTCCTGAATGAATCGAATCAGTTGAAAAATGGTTAAAAATGACTCTCTAATGATTGGGTTGTAATGCTGATGTGGTCTACTGTGAGAGGTGCTCTAAGGACAGTCTGACTGAATGCAGACAGTGAATGTGTGTGCGTGAACTGTTTCTAATGAAGTTTAAACACATTCAAAACAGCTCAGTTACCCTCTAAATACAGCCGGCTGAAGTGAGCGGTGTGTGTGTGTGTGTGTGTGTGTGGGAGGTTGTACTATTGCGGTTTGATTGCTCACAAATGGAAATCAGATATGCATGACTCAAATGATACTTCAGCACTACTGTGAATTGTTTTGCAATATGTCAATGGATGTTAAATTGATGCAGTTATTCAGAACCACAGACTTGACGTACAGCTGCTTCCCTACAGGCGACACGGATCTGACACTTTAATATAACTATATAGGAATGCTTTAATATTTCTCTGTGACATGAAGAATTTCTACAGGGCCACGGCCACAGTTTTTACCTGAAAAAAGTTTAAGTTTCTCAGTCTGGTTGGTGACAGAGGTGTAGTATATTTAGTGCTTTTCATAAAACACATTCAGGTAAAGTGTTACCGAACGTTATAATGGTGTGTAATGACATTAAAAGAACAGTTCACCCCCAAAATTTGTATTTTTTGAGAAATGCACTTGCCCTCAGGTCATCCAAGATGTAGATGAGTTTGTTTCCTCATCAGAATTGGATCCTCTGCAACGGATGCTCTGCAGTGAATGGGTGCCGTCAGAATGAGAGTCCAAACAGCTGATAAAAACATCACAATAATCCACACCACTCCACTCCATCAGTTAATGTCTTGTGAAGCAAAAAGCTGTGTTTGTAAGAAACAAATCCATCATTAAAACATTTTTAACTTTAAACCATTCCTTCCGGCCAAAATACTAGTCCATAATAACACTTCCTCCAGTGAAGAATCATTTGTCTGAATCAGGAGAGAAATCTGCACAGATTGTTTAAAGCCAAAAGAGTTTAAAATTGATATTTTGATGTGAGAGACAACAGGAGGTGACTTTATCACTGGAGGAAGTGTGATTATAGATTACAGACTCATATTTTTGGCCAGAAGCAATGGTTTAATGTTAAAATGTGTTGATGGATTTGTTTCTTACAAACGTGCAGCTTTTGGGTTCACAGGACATTAACTGATGGACTGGAGTGCTGTGGATTATTGTGATGTATTTATCAGCTGTTTGGACTCTCGTTCTGACGGCACCCATTCACTACTGAGCAAGTGATGCAATTCTACATTTCGCCAAATCTGATGAAGAAACAAACTCATCTACATCTTGGATGGCCTGAGGTTGAGTAAATTATCAGCTAATTTTAAGTCAACCATTCTTTAAGATGACTTTTGTGTAAATTAACAGAGATTGATCTCAAATATTTAACGCTCATGAATTGTAAACTCATTTGGATCCATGCACTGTAACAGCAACCTAAATCTGTTGCTATGAGACGGACTGCTTCATTAGAGGAAGCAACGTTGTGTGTGTGTGTGTGTGTGTGTGTGTGTGCTTTCAAGGTCAGCACACACATTCATACTGTCATTGTGCAGCAATATCTCCTCTACATGATTGCATTAGATTACATCAAGTCTATATATATATATATGCATATATCAAACAGAATGTTATATGTTGCATCTTAAGCCATTTTCATTATAACAGAGAGAACAGAATAACATAAACACATTGTGCTGCGTATGGAAACGTTTCTCGCTGTGATTCATGCCGCCACCGTCTCAGTGTCTTTTATAACCTGACACTTTTATAGCCACTTTAATTACTGTAATCAAACTCATATGTTCTTACGTACGCTCACATTCACAAATGTTTGGAAATGCTTCAAGGGTTTCAGTCGATGAACGCTGCCAGACGTGCTGCATGAAGTGAACAGGAAATAATTGCCTCTGTCTGACCTATAAAGAAACAGAATTAATGTAACAAAACCACATCAGATTTAGGTGATCATTAGCTTTAGTCTGATGTAGAACAGTGCTGTTTTCACGTTTAATGATGCTTTAGGTGATGCTGTAATAAAGAATGCTGTTGAAATCCATTTGTCATCAAGAGTGGTCTGCTCTAATTAATTGTGCATTTCAGAGTTCCTGTAGAAATATTTCCATGTAGTTTTAATGCCAAAACATATACTTTTTACCTTTTATATTTGCCCACATAAGCACAAATGTGGTGTAAAAAAAAAATAAAAATAAATAAATATATATATATATATATATATATATTAAGATTAAATAAAAATTTAAATAAAGTTCGATTTAAATACAAAAAAGTATCAAATAAATAAATATATTTGATGACAAATAATACATTTGATTTGAATAAATTGATTAACATAATATAATAAGATTAAAATAAATATCCTGATTAAAATGAAAATGTATTAAATAAAAGCATAAAGCTTTGTTAAATAATATATGTATATAACTTTTGATTAAAATAAATCAATAATTAATTCAAGTAATACAAATTTAATAAATAAATATATGTGATTAAAATAATAAATTATATTTACATATATTGATAAAAAAATAAAGATAATGATGTAATAGAACCTAAATATTTCCTAATAATATTTTAATACATTTTTCACATTATTAATAGGGACTTTATACATAAAAAATGTATAGCTGCCTTTTAAATTTAAAGATGAGTCCCATATTTTGGGGTCAGTATATTGAAAACCCCTGGTCTAGTGATCAACAGTGAATATGGCCAGTGAGGCGATGATTTTAGATGAATGGTGCAATATCACAGCATGACTGTGTGAAACCAGAGCAGTTACTCCATTAGTGTAGACGTCAGGTAAGCCCTTCATGACCGAAACACCACAGTATCCAGCTGAGACCATTAGTGTGGCTGTTATTACACCTCACATGCTTAAAATTACTGTCTCATTACTGTCAGCTGTTAACTCTTCACACACACGTAATTAAACAGTGAATCTGTCCGGTCAGAGAAGACTGTGGGCTTTGACATACACAGGTGATCTACGTCTGCTTATTTTTAAAGCTTATTTCAGGTAAACATGGGAAAGATGCATGTTGTGGATTCCAACTTCTTTGATGAATTAATATGTTCAATACATCTAGTTTTTAAAATATTTTTTCTCTATACCCTTAAATTCGAAACCTGAATTGAAATTCCACATCCTGTTTTCTACCTCAATTTAAATCCAAATTAATAATAAAAAAAAATTTTCTCAATTTTATTGTGGCTTACATTCTCAATTTTCTTTTTAGCTATTTTTAGCTATTCTTATTTACAAATTGCTATATTTAATTTCTTTATTCTAAAATGTATAAAATATATTAAAGTATATATTTTAAATATATTAAAGGAAGCAGAAGGAAGGATAAATTGACTGTGTTTTCCTGGTTATATGCAAACAGTAAGGGAACGTTCCATTGTAACATTTTACAAACATTTTTGGAACCTTAGAAACATTAAGAAAAAAGTTCCATGAAAAGTTTTTGTGTTAACGATTTTGGTAACATTATTAGTTTGTCTAACATTTAAAAACATTTTAAACTAAAATGTTGCCCGAAAGAATGTTCCATTTACATCAAACAAAAAAAACAACAACTTCCAAACCTTTTAGGAAAAAAATGTTCCATGAACAAATAACATTTTTTTGAGCGTTGTTTGTCTAACATTTAAAAAACGTTAAACTAAAATACTTCAGAAAAAAGTTCCAAGAATGATGCATAAATAACATTTTTGTGTTTTACGTGTGGAGAAATGTATTAGTTTGTCTAACTATTAAAAAACATTAGTAGCAAATCCAAATGAAAAATTTCAGAAACAATGTGTAAATAATGTTTTCGTGCAAACGTTTTGAGAACGTTATTAAAGACCAGCAGCCAAATTCATGAAAATCTTAAAAAGTGAAATTATTGAAAAAGTCTGAATTTCTCAAACATGTTTCTTAAGAAGAAAATGAGTCGCACCCTGCACTGATAAACTCACACTTCAAGAATTGACTTTTTGTGATTCCCATTTATGGACGCAATCATGTGGATTTTATCTAATTTTTAGGCAAATTCTAGCTCCCTATCGACATGTTTCAGAAAACTCATGCACATCCCTATTAATAGTCCTGCTATGTATTATATGTAGCTAGTTTTGTTGTAAATATTGCCTAAATGTAACAATTAATTTGAAATAACCCAATAAATTCATTAAATCATTCTTACTATGTGGGATTCAAGACAAGTCTTGGACTATCCTAACTTTTAGGAATACCAAATATTCTTAATCTTTTTTTTTTCTTAAGAATTATCGATATATCTATGTCTGTTTTCTACCTCAATTTAAATCCAAGTTAATTCTCAAAACTAAAAACAAATTTTATTGTGGCTTACATTCTCAATTTTTTTTAAAACTTCAAATATATATTTACTTTTAAGCAAATTAAGCATTTTTCTAGCTATTCTTATTTACAAATTGCTATATTTCATTTATTTATTCAAAGATTTAGAAAATATATTAAAATCTAGGAAGCAGAAGGAAGGATAAATTGACTATATGTTATGAAGTATATATATATTCTACTATTTAGGTTGAAATAATTTTTATTTCAGTTTTAGTTTCCATGTTAGTTTATTTTCATTTTATTTCAAATTGTATGAATTTTATGTACTTTTGAATTTATTTATTATATATAAATAAAAGCTAATTCAAAATATATTAACTGTAATAAAAACTATAATAGAATTTAAATAAAACTAAAACAACACTGGTTACCCATAAGCTTTCATATATCCCAATATTTTTGGTCATTATTGACTGGTGTTTATAAATTTTCCTCCCAGATTTAAAATATTTGCATTTTCATAACTTTTGGTGCCATTTTTGCCCCAAGCCACTGTTACTTTTGGACCCTGGTACACACTGGTACTCCTCCTGAGAACCAGCAAAATAAAGGATTTTTAGCTGTTTAGTGTATCGTGTATAAAGAATTTAGTTCATATATATATGAAAGAATTCAGGGAGGATGCATTAAATTGATCAAAAGTGACATTTATAATGTTCTTTTTAAAATAAATGCTGCTCTTTTGAACTTTCTGTTCATCAAAGAATCCTGGAAAATAAAATGTATCACGGTTTCTACTAAAATATGAACTGTTTTCAGCATAAATAATCAGAAATGTTTCTTGAGCAGCATATTAGAACGATTTCAGAAGCATCATGTGACACTGAAGACTGAAAATTCAGCTTTGATCGCAGGAATAAATTACAATTTAGAAATATATTCACGTAGAAAATGGTTATTTTATTTTGTAATAATATTTCACAATTTGTAACTGTTTTTTTGATGAAATAAATGCAATAATAAATAAAAAATAAAAAAATGTTTCACAATTTTAACTGTTTTTTGATCAAATAAATGCAATAAAAAATTTGTTTTTAAAAATAAAAATTTTAACTTTTTTTTTTATCAAATAAATGCAATAATAAATAAAAAATTAAAAAAATATTTCACAGTTTTAACTGTTTTTTTGATCAAATAAATGCAATAATAATAAAAAAAAAATATTTGACAATTTTAACTGTTTTTTTTATCAAGTAAATGCAATAATGAATAAAAAATAAAATAAACAAATATTTCACAGTTTTAACTGTTTGTTGATCAAATAAATGCAATAATAATAAAAAAAAATGAAGCCTTGGTGAGCAGAAGAAACTTCTAAAATTAAATGATATTAACAATAAACTTTTCAATGAAAGTGTGTTCATGTTTCGATTGTTTTTCAGCATTGTGACACACACGTCTTTATTTATACTAGACATACATCACAGATATATCACAGAAGACATTTCAAAATATTTACTTCCCGATTGAGCAGCATGACGAAAATGAATCATAGCATGAAGACTAAGAGCTAAAGTCAAGCTTGATTTCATCAGCTAATAAATCACTGAACTGAACAAAGCCACTGATAGTATTACACAACGTGACCGAGGGAAGAGATTCTGTGTCTTTCAGTGACAGTAACAGGGAATGATCTCTTATCCATCACATTGCTGACACTCAGACAGAGATCAATCGACTTTTTATTGACAAAAGACAAAAGAAAGAGAATGAATCGACTTATCGTCACTGCTAATTGAGCAGAAATGTCTCCTTTCACGTAAATCATGTGAAAGGGATTTCGGAGCAGTGTCCATTTACTAGGTGGCAACAAGTGAGTGTCTGAATCATTGAATCACTCACAAACGATTCGTTCAAACACACTGATTCATTCAGAAACAAAGCAAATCTTTATGAGTGTGTCATTGAATTGTTCATTCAACTAATTTGTTCAAAATACTTGGTTTATTCAGGAACGAAGCAAATGACTGTCTTTAGTAGTGAACCATTGAATCATTTATGCAAACAATTTGTTCATAAAAACTGAATCATTCATGAGCAAAGGAAGTCTTTTTGAGTCATTAACTCCACCAGTGTGGTCAAAATCACTGATTCATTAAATTGAAATTGAAATTGAAGCCTGTAACCTTTTTTTATTTGTGAATCATTGAATCATTCACAGACAGACTATTCATAAACACTGATTCATTCAGGAGCAAAGCAAATGACTGTTGAGTCATTGAATCATTCATTCAACCGATTTGTTCCAAAACACAGATTTAGTCAGGTACTGAATCGTTCAGCATCAAGGGACTTGTCTTCGTGAGTGATTCACTGAATCATTAATGCAATTTTTTTTGTTTAGAAACTATGTACTCTCGCTGGCAATTAAAAAAAAAAGTAATTTGTGAAACACTTTGATTTATTTATGTGTGTGTGTGTGTTTAAATATTTTTTAATAGCATAAATGTAATTCAGATAAATGCATACGTTGAATTCTCAGTATCTAACACTAAGACGCTAACTCTGCAAGAGTTTGTTTTTGTTTTTTGTTTTTAGTTTTTTTGTTTTATCTCTTTAAACTCAATTCAGACGGTAAACTCACACACTACCTGTCATAGGTTTTCTCACCAAGGCTGTATTGCTGTATTAAAGAAGGTAAAACAGTAATATTTATTCATAGGCTTCTGTATTTTTCACCAAATCAGCATTAAATGATTCCTGAAGGATTACGTGACAATGAAAACTGAAGGAGTAATGATGCTGAAAAAACAGCTTTGAATCACATGAAAAAATTATAATTTACAATGTATTGAAATAGAAAATGGTTATTTGAAATGTTAATAATATTTCATAATTTTGCTGCTTTTAACAGCTTTCTGATCAAATTAATGCAGCCTTGGTGAGCAGAAGAGACTCATTTCAAAGACATTACAAATTGGAGATAATCCAAACTTTTAACCTTGATATTTTAGATTATGGCTGGACACAGTCTGAATTGAGTGTAAAAAAGAAGACAAAAAATGCAATATAAAGAAAGAAACAAAAAACAAAGATCCTAACCTGTGCAAATTGATTCATAAACAAATGATTCTTACAAGCGGTTCTTTTAAGGAATCATTCAAAAAGACTCATTGACTTATTGCTTTGAATCATTCTAATGAATCACTAACTGAATTATTCAATGTGGCTAGTGAATAAATCTGCAAAAACAGGTTGTTGTAGACTGGAAAAAGGCTTTAAATTGTTTGTCAAATGATTCAGCTTTAAAAATTGGCCAAATGAATGCATACGTTGGATTCCCAGTATCCACATCAGTATCTAACTCTAAGATGCATCCGCTTTCTTCTCATTTACCGTAGCCTGCCATCTTCAGCCTGATTTAAGCTGCTCAGTGTATTTGTTCAATGACCCAGAAGGGATCTTCGACCAGCCAACAGGAGTGTGTCTAATCATAACTCGAGAGTTTCTGCAAGCATTTCTCTTTTTCACAGTCATGGAGAATCCAGCACTAAGTAGCATTTTAGATCCGATCTGAAAGCAATCACCCAGAGCAGTGAAAGGCAGAGAGATGGATGCTGAATAGCCGCTTCAGGCTAAAGACGCTCGATTAGATGAGCAGCGGAGTGAGAATCTCCTCCAGACACGCACCAAGTCTGAGAAATAAATAGCCATTGTATTTAATAGTTGGGGTTCTGTTGTTAATTTTAACCTTTAATATTATAGCGTTGCACTAAATGAGACCGTTCCCTGCACAGCAGGGGTGCGCAAATACATTTAAATTTATGATTTCTGCAATGCAGAAAATTTTGACATGAATCAAGTCATGAAAATTTAATTTACAGCATAACGTATAGCAAATTTTGAACGAATAAATCAAAAGTAGAGCTGTACATTTAATCGAATTAAATGCTATTTAAATATGAGCGATAGAAAACTATTGTCATGTCAATGCAGTCGTGGCCTAATGGTTAGAGAATCGGACAACAGAAAAATCAGGAAAAATCAGCATTGAATGATTTCTGAAGGATTACGTGACAATGAAAACTGAAGGAGTAATGATGCTGAAAAAACAGCTTTGAATCACATGAAAAAAATATATTTTATAATGTATTGAAATAGAAAACAGTTATTTGAAATGTTAATATTTCATAATTTTGCTGTTTTTAATAGCTTTCTGATCAAATTAATGCAGCCTTGGTGAGCAGAAGAGACTCATTTCAAAGACATTACAAATTGGAGTTTATCCAAACTTTTGACCTTTATTATATATTTTAAATTCATAAGTTTACAGTTTGAATTGAATGCAATATAAATAAACAAACAAACAAAGATTCTAACCTGTGCAGACTGTTTCATAAACAAATGTTTCTTACTGGACGAGCGGTTCTTTTAAGGAATCATTCAAAAAGACTTTGAATCATTCTAATGAATCACTAACTGAATTCTTTAATGTGGCTAGTTAATAAATCTGCAAAAACAGGTTGTTGTAGACTGGAAAAGGCTTTAAATTGTTCGTCAAATGATTCAGCCTTAAAAATTGGCCAAAATAAGGATGTTTTGGATCCTTTGTGCATCAATTTGATTTTAAAATGCATTGGTTTTGTAACAGAGCTCAAATCAACCTGTCCTAATGGCTGTTGAAGAAAAGCGTATATCTCAGTTCTGCTCTCTGTCGAAATGAGAGAGTGTTTTTATAAGAGCCAAGACTGAGACTGAAACTTTCATGAAGCTTCTTAAATACTTTAACTGGATGTTGGACGTGAGAGAAGAGCGTCTCAGGGAGAAACCCAGCAGGCTTTTTTCATTTTCAGACCGCAAATGTGTGTTCGTCGTTTCCGGCAGAATTCTTGAGCAGACGTCTGCGAGATCTTTACACGAGAGCATCTGCATCCATCACACAAGCCGCTGTCTGCTTTCTGACACTGCATGAGAACTAAACAACCTGTTTCTGCAGATGGAAGTAAAGTGGCTTTAGAAATGATTCTTCTATCTGCTTTTGGCAATGGACTGATGTATCGCCAGACCAGTATTTGCTCATTTTGAGATTATCAGAGTTGGTTTTGCTCATTTTGGCGATTAATAAAAGCGTTTCTTGTGTCAGATCCAAAGTCTACCGGGAGCTTTGTCAGTAGATAATCCACTTTTTGCACGAATCAAATAAAGCCTATTTTAAGAATGTTTGCATTTTGAAAAAAACAGCCATCATTTTAACTTTGTGAAAAACATAATGCCTTTTCATTTTGAAATATGATGCAGACATGTAGGTATAAAACCAGTGTAGGATTTACTAACAATTTTCAATCAGAAATTCAAATTATAACGAACAAGTTATGATGTAGAAAGACTGAAATTGTATTTTATAAAATGGGCTCCAATGATCTTTAAAATGTTAATCAAATGAAATGGATGATCCACAATTTGCATGAATACATATTTTTATTTATTTTATTTTTATTTTTTTGTAATTAGTGTGTTTTTGTAATTTTATTATTATTTTTTTTAAAGTCTGTGTTTTTTATTTCAGTAGTTTCAGTTTTATTTTAGTTTTTAGTTTAAGTTATTTAGTTATTTTAACTTCAACTATATTCAAATGAGAAATGTTGTTAAATTAGAAGTCAGTTTATTTTGGTTAATGTTTATTATGTAGCTGTTTTTAAAAATACAGAGTATACAGAGTAAAGAGTAAAGGTTGAATTGTTATTTGAATTGAAAACTTGATGTTTAATGTTCTGGTATTTGGGGCTTTTGAAGAGTTTCTGATGTGATCTTGAGTGTTTGAGGTTAAGGGCGTTTATTGTGGACGGATGTGAAATGTGGCAGAGGATGAAGAGAGTGATGTCACTGTCAGATGATACATTGATCTGAATGGGTCTCACATTCGATGAGGTCAGACTCAAAGGTGCGTCATTTACTGACACGCCATTTATAAAGGCAGCTCTGACGAATTGCACGTCCGTCTTTAGCACACACACATTTATCAGTTCTGAAGGGTTTATGATGAGAAGCATTAAGAGAAAATGGTGCCACTAACGGCCTCAACGATCAACCTCGGCAAGCTGAGTGTCTGAAAATAACTTCAGGTCGAGAAAATACTTTCAGATTTAGATGTATCACAATAGTTTCTGACCTGTCTTTATGGGTCCAATTTATTTTATACTTTATTTTATTTTATTTTACTATTATATTTTTTTTCATTAATTGATCCAATTAGAATTTTGGCATTTTTTTCTTTCATATTTTATTTACGTGTTTATTTTATTTTGTGTCTGTACGTCAAATTCTCTAATGGATCCAATTTT
>NC_081776.1:1308873-1313873 GCF_963082965.1 Carassius carassius | reverse complement strand
CATTCACTATCAAAGTTGGAAACAGTTTTGCTGCTTAATATTTTTTCAGAACATGTGATACTTTTTTAGGGAATACTTTGATGAATAAAAAGTAAAAAAGAAAAAGCTATGTTTTTAAAATATAAATATATATTTTATTTTAAATAAAATCAATACTTTTATTCAGCAAGGATGTGTTAAATTGATAAAAAGTGATAGTAAAGAAAATATATTATTAGAATTTATTATTAGAATAAATGCAGTTCTTTTTAACATTTTATTGATCAAATATATTAGACAGCAGAACTGTTTCCAACACTCATAATAATCAGAATATTAGAATGATTTCTAAATGATCATGTGATCGACTGATGTTACATGTGACACTGAAGGCTGGAGGAATGATGCTGAAAATTCAGCTTTGCATCACAGGAATAAATTATTTTTTTAAGTATATTCAAATAGAAAACTATTATTTTAAGTTGTAATAATATTTCACAATATTACTGTTTTTTCTGTATTTTTGATCAAATAAATGCAGGCTTGATGAGCAGAAGAAACTTCTTTCAAAAACATTAAACATAGTAATGTTTCCAAACTTTTGGTCTGTACTGTATATATATATATATAAATGTTAGTTTTCAGTATTTTTTTGTGTGTTTCTATCACGTATAGTAGTTATTTTTCTTAGAAATGCCCAATTTTTTTTTAACTTATTTTTATTTATTTAATTTAGCACATCAAGATAATATTTTTTTTGTAAATAACTTGAATTAGTTTTTAGAGGTCATTTTTCTTTTAAATATGTCTAATTGAATACATTTTTCTTATATATATATATATATATATATATATATATATATATATATATATATATATATATATATATATATAATATTTTTTGAGTTTTATAGAGTTGTTGTAATAAGTTTTGTTTTTAGGAGTTCTTTTTCTTTCAAATATGCCTCTCTCTCTCTATATATATATATTTATTTATTTAGTCCATTAATTTGTATCTCAGTTTTATCTTCAGTTATTTTAGTACATCAACTTAAACTACATTAAAATGAGAAATGTAAAAAAATACGTTTTTTATATTCATTCCACGTAATTGTTATTTGTAATAATATTAATTCCAACAATATAATAATCTTATGGTTTTAGTTATAGTTAACTATAATAACACGGGTGATTTAACAGTTAAATACTACAGAATTTACAGTGAAAACCGGTAAACTTTTTAGCATTTAATGGTTTTTCATCTTATTTTTTTCTTATCAGTTATGTACATCAGGGTTTAATATTACATCATATGTCATTAAACGCTCTCACGTGGAAATCCCAGATGTGATGCATGATGAAACGCATGTTTATGTACTGACTCTGAAATGCAACAAGCAGCTTTTGGGTTCTGCTTCCTCCAGAAACGCTTTCAAATGCATCACAACACAGTTGCAATAGGACCCATATATATATATATATATCTCCCATAGAATTGAGTGTTTAAACACATACGTGTGCTGAATCCCCAAACACGCTCGGAAAAACATATATTTATAATTTTTACTCATCCCACTTTCCTCCAGTGAAGTAAGCCGCCCGAAGAAGAACAAAACCACTTTGCAGATTTTAATTTGGGATAAAAGTGCATCACACAGCCGTCCTCCAGGGCCAGAGCCGGACACGTGATGTAACAAATGAGTTTTCTCTCCGGTGGAAATCCATCGTGTGTCTGCTCGCGCTTGATAAGAGATGGAGGAAAACCCCCTCGCTCCCTCCACAGGCTAAAAATAGCAGGCTATTAAAGGAACAGAGAGGAAAGAGAGAGTAGGGCTTCCTCTCGTCGCTCAACAATTACCCTTTAAAGGATAGTTCACCCAAGATCATCCAAGATGTAGAGGAGTTTGTGGAGAAGTGAAGCATTGCATCAGTGTCTCTGCAGTGAATGGGTGCCGTCAGAATGAGAGTCTAAACATCACAATAATCCACACCTCTCCAGTCCATCAGTTCACATCTGGAGAAGACCAAATCTGTGTTTGACTCTATAAATAAGTGTCACGTTGTTTAAATTCATGCCTTGCTTTTATTTATTTGGTAAATAGTCAATTTAATTAGATCTTTTATTACCTTTTTTTCTGTCAATAATCAATATTTATTTTAAATAAAAGACATTTCGACTAGCTTTTTCAATGTGTTATTTTAGTATTATTTATATACTAATACTGTTTTTATTGCTATTGTGCTAATAATAATGATGCCATAAGTGCTTTTACATTTATACTTTTAACAATTCTTTTTTAAATTAGATTTTTACTATTCTTAATATTTTCAATCACAACTTTTTTTTTTTTTTTTTTTACAAATGTATCTTTTGATTAAAGCCATTTTTTACTCTTTCAATTAGTTTGCTGCAATCAGTGTTAGTTTAATTAATGTACTAATACAGTTCTTATGGCTTTTATTTTTTTATATTTTCAGTTTTTTTTAATCTTACTATTTACGTCTAATGTCTTTTTATTTAAGTTTTAGATTCAGTTAAGTCACTTTAGTGCTTCAACTTAAACTTATAAGTTAGTTGCCGAGCCAACATTTCTAATATTAATTTTGTTCTTGATATAAAAAAATATATTTTTATTTTATTTCAGCTTTATTTTCAATCATTTTAGCTAATGATAATAACCTTGATTCAAGATTTGTTCAAATGTCTAACCCAAAATATGAGCAAAAATCATAATGACATCATAAATAAGTGTTTTACATTTTGATTGATTGATTGATTGGTTCACTGATTGATGGAATACACCATTTTGGATTACATTTTTCAATTAGGATCTGTAATAAATTGTGTAGTGAGAACACTTCTCTTCTGGTCTGCTCTCTCTGGACTCGCTGGCGTCTTGTTCATCTCTGTTGAGGAACACTATTTGTGTGCAAATGATCTGAGCTCACAGGCTGATAAACAGAGCAGAGGAAGAGGCTTTTATCACAGATATCACACTTCGTTCAGAGATCATCGTGTCTTTAGCTCACGTGATGCTTCATTAAAACAACACTGAATCTCAGCAGACATGTGTTACAGCGGTTTTATCACAGTTGACGTCTCTAAACAAATCAGAAGCACCAAAAAGAAAGTGATGTGCTAAGATGTTCTAAATGCATTTAAAGCACTAGTGTGTGGCTTTTTTTTGCTCATTTGTGACCCTGGACCACAAAACCAGTCATAAGGGTCAGTTTTTGGAAAAAGAGATTTATACAAGATCTGAATGTTGAATAAATAATATTTCCATTGATGTATGGTTTATTAGGATCGGACAATATTTGTCTGAGATACAACTATTTGAAAATCTGGAATCTGAGGGTGCAAAGATTTTAGAAAATCACTTTTAAAGTTGTCCAAATGAATTCTTAGCAATTTATATTACTAATCAAAGTTCATCAAATCATGCATTTAGCAGACGTTTTTATCTAAAGCAACTTACAGTGTCATTTCACATGATCACTTATCATGTGTTCCCTGGGATTCGATCCCACAACCTTTGCATTGCTAACACAATGCAATACAAATATACCCCAGAGACTTAAGACTGCTTTTGTGCTACAGGGTCACATATAACTTAATTGTTTTGAACAAGTTGCATGCAAAAAACTATGATTAAGGATACTGCGGTTCAGATCACTTACAGTAACAGTGATGTCTGATTTAAAGGAGCGACTACAAAATATAGTGAAATCAAATTTTATATTAAATAATATAAAAGGTTTTAATATAAAATAGTTCATATAAAAGATTTTAAACTGCATATAAAAAGGTGTCGTCTTATAACCTTTTCCCAATATTTATTAAATAATATAAACTTAATATATAATAAAATATATTATATAATGTAAAATGTTTAAAGCGTACCAAAATGCAAAATAGACAGTAATCACCATATGAAAGGAATCAATCTATAACAATCATAATAAAAAATACTAAAGAGTATAAAATCTAATAATAGAGTTAAATAATATAAAATGGAACTAATTTAAATAATATATAAATAATATAAAACTAGTGTTTTACATGTATTCTCTTCATCTGGCTCTTTCTTTCTTTCTTTCCTGGGTTAATTGTGAAAATCTAATAAGCATTAAAAAAAAGTTATTAATGTTATAGAATTTAAAAATAGCATTAATTCATTTCTTTTTTAAAACCCTTGTTTTTGGAACATTTGTGGAAAAATACTTCAGAGGTCAAAGTTCAAATGATTTTTCCCAACATGTTATTATTAATTTACCTTTAAATATATATATATAAAAAACCTTCATATAGTTAATTTAAATTAACATCTGTATTCAGGAGAAAGGTTTTCATATAGGGGAAAATATAAATATATTAAGTCTATGTTAGATAATCTTTTTTTTTCATTCAGACATATAATTTGTAAAATAAAATAATAACAAACAAAAGTCAAGTTGTCTTTGTTATATAAAAATGTTGTCAAATCAACCCATTTAGTTGCATTTTTCTGAATATCTTGGCACATTAGCATAAAATTCAGCTGTAACAACCATCTGTTTTATAGATTCTGAGGTCAGAAATATTCATACGTGTTGTGAAGCACATGTGAGTGATGTTTTTCTCATGCAAACGTGGCTGCCATGAAACTAGAAATGAGTTCTGGGCCAAACTTTGATGCTCAACTCAACCTTGAGCAATGAAACAGAGATAATATAATCTGAATTGTGAATGTCAGAGTGTAAGTCTCATTGAGGTGTGCGTGTGTTTTCTGGCATGTTTCTTGACGTGTGCATCTGGCGTCACTCCGGTTTGATCCGGAGGAAATAAGGAGAGGCATGCTGTATCCAAGCAACAAGACGGTTGCCAGGTGACAGACAGTGAGTCCTGAGAGCAGAAAAGGCTTGTTTGGTGTTTCTTAGAGCCGAAAGACAAGAGGAAGTCCAGTCAAACCACTGACAGAGAGTCTGACCTCACCTCTGGGATCAGAGCCAACGTTCACTGCATGTGGGATTAATGGGAA
>NC_081776.1:1258873-1303873 GCF_963082965.1 Carassius carassius | reverse complement strand
TGATCTTAAAGTTACTGGAGTATATATATAAATAATCTGAAATAAAAAAAATATATATTTTATTTTCAAAAAAATTATCAATAATCTTTCATTACTAAGCAAATTTTTTGTGTAGTTTTTTTCTTTTCTTTTTTTTTAAATGACAGTGAACCTCAAATGTAACAATTATAACACTTCATGTAAAATTCTTTTTTTTTCATGTGTAATAAGACAACAGTTTAGCATATTTATATCCTGTTATAGTAACGAAGTACAAATACTTCTACTTGAGTAATTATTTTTCAGCCGACTTTTTACTTCTACTCCTTAGAAGTATCTGTACTTTCTACTCCTTACATTTTGATAAATGTAAAATAGCTTCGTTACTGCTATTTCATTTCGGCTTCTTTTCATTCCGGCTTGTCATCATTCAAAAAAAAAAAAACCTATCCAGATAAATCGCGGCATCCGGATGGAGTGAATTGGATTGGATGAGAAGTATAAACAGATACCATTCCGACACCCTATTGGTTTGTACGCGATCCATCGCACCTGTCCTGCACATGACCCAAATCACATCACACTCCAGCCAGGACATAGCCAGTTTTGGGTTCGTTTATCAAAAAATATATTTCTTAAAAGTAGGGTTGGGTATGGAACCGGTTTCCGATCGCCTCAGAGTCAGTCCCCTTAAATTTCACATGAAACCGGCGTCAGACCGGTCTCCTGTCCGTCTTTCAGCGCGCTCTTCAACCCGCAGACCGCGAGCGGAGCAGCGCATGCGCACTCAACACAAGGTGTGTGTTTATCGACAGATTGCTAGAATATCCGTATCTGTGCAGTTCTTTGTCATAAATACAGTTTACAAAAGGTCACGAGTCTACTGTAAAGTTTTCGCTTGTCACCGCTCATCACACCACAGCTGTTTCCTCCAGCGACAATCGAGCCCTTAACACATATACGAACACATACTTTAATTACACTTATTTAAATATACTTAATTTAATCATACATACTTTATACATACACTACTGTGCAAAAGTCTTAGGCACGTTAGTATTTTCACTTAAAAGAATGGTGTTCTGCCAGTTATTTATATATTTTGCTGTATAGTGTCAGTATAAAATATCAGTTTACATTTCCAAACATTTATTTTGCCGTTGTCAGACTGCTGGTGCATTCAAAATCGCACTACATTATTATTAAAATTAATGGCAAACTGATATTTCCTTTTGACACACTACAGCAAAAGATATCAATAACTGGTTTGAAACCCTTTTTTGGGGTGAAAATACTAATGTGCCTAAGGCTTTTGCACAGTACTGTACTTTACAAACGACATTGTTGCTACTTTATAAAGAATGAGCATACAGTCATTCACAGAACTGATTAAAGACAGCACTCATTTTAACTAAACATCAGAGAGATTGACAGAGATACAGTAGAAACATTATGTGTGGTTTTGTATTAAATAATGACCCAGATTGTGAAATACATTTATTAACCTTAGATTAAGGGAAGCACAATTAAGCTACTGTAGCTAGTCCGGTAGCGAGACGTTTTAATAAATTATCGTTTGCGATTGACGACGCAAATGACAATGTTGTGACAAGTAGGCTATACCAACTTTGTAACTTGTCACCCCAAACCCCCCCCCCCCCCCCCCCCCCCCCCCCCACACACACACACACTGGACATAGCAGACGTATGTAGCGAATACAGGAAGGTATCAATCAAGAAGGTATCAGGATTATGAGTTCTTTTTAGTTTTTGATTAATCACTTGGAATAATCATTCATTTTGACAGCACTATAACGTTTATTGTAAATAGACAACCCAGGGCTCTCAAGTTTTGAAGACAGGCAAGAGTGACACTCCCAACCCATACCACACTCGTTTGGGTGCGAGTGTTTGTGCGAGATTTGTGAGAGTTTCCTCTCAGGGTGAATGAAAGGATGCTTAGTTGCCTTTTACCTGACATCTTTGAAAGACAGATGCAATGATTAATGCATCCATGGCCAGGATTATATAATTATAAAATATGACATGATTTTAAAAGTGACCTATAACATCGACTATGCAATACACTTTAATTAATTTAGTGCTAATAAAATCATTAAGCCTATTGGAGAGAGATATATTTATAATGTGACAATATGTCAGTCATCGTGTGATAACGAAAATATGACTAGGCCTAGACTAACGTTACTTGTTCTGAGCAGATGTTGTCAGTGAACAGGCTGTAAAACTGTTGGCTAAGTAACAGACACTCATGAAAAACTGATGCTAATTATCTGGGAAACATTCTCTAACAGCAGTCAAGTTGTCATTGTTTGTGTCAAACAAGTTGTGAATTTGTTGTAACAGGAGATCATTACTTACTTTGTGCTCAAAGTGATGCTCGGAGCTCCAGTGGTTTCCTCTGTGGGTGAACGAGGAAGATGGTGAACAATTCCAGGATGCTTTTTTTTCATTGGTTGTTGCGTTAAATCTTACCCAGATACAATAGTGCTATTTTCTGATTGGCTATTGTGAAGCCTATTTCTTTTTTTTGATTGGCTGATAAGTGGCAGGCTCGATTAAGAACTCCAGGGGAGACGCGCTTGATTCCTGCCTGTTTCCATAGTGAGAGCGGCGCGACCAGATAACTTTTGGGCGCTGCGGCATATTAAATATATTATAAATAGTTTTTCTGCGTGAGAAATACAATGTGTGGCGGGAGTGCGTGACAAAAGACCGAAATGAGTGACTGTCACGCTCAATGCGTGACACTTGAGAGCCCTGAGTCAACCATACAAGGGTAATTGTTACTAAACCTGCACCAATGTTCTTGTCCATTGCCCTCGCAGATTCCTGCAGCTAAGCTTGGATGTACATTTACATTCCATTAAAGCTTATTGATGACATGCCTCTGAAGTTTGACTTTTTGCACCATAACAATGCTTATAGGCATCTAGTCATCATATCTAGTTCTTTAATATATTTTCATTGTACTAAAGTGCGTTCATTTTCAATGGGCATATATGCGGCTGAAACAGGTAACCTAGTGCATCCCAAATTTTTCAACATGAACATTTTAATATAACATTATAGTTATTATGGCCTTTAGAAAAATGTTTTTTTGAGGAGGTGGGGTAGTGCACATTAGGCTCCTGTGGCACGGCCTAAGCTTTTGTTCTTAATGCCATTTTTTTTCTTCCTTACATTACTTTTACTTTTATACTTTAAGTAGTTTTTTAAACCAATACTTTTACACTTATACTTGAGTAAAAAGCTTGAGTTGATACTTCAACTTCTACAAAAGTCTTTTTAAACCCTAGTATCTATACTTATACTTGAGTAATGAATGCCAATACTTTTGACACCACTGCATATATACCATTTAAAAAAGACTCACTGAAGCGTGTGTTCGGCGTACGGCTAAAAACACTCCTCTGGGATCACACTAGAGGAGCAGAATGGCTGTGGAGGGTTTAAAGTGACGCAGTGTACTAGAATACCGCAGTGAGCATCTTTTAGTGCTCTCAAGTGCAAAATGAGTGACTTACATCAACACAGTAACCAGAAGAAAGACGTATCTCGAACACTTCCATATTTGTGAAATAGAGAGTAAAACATCACAGCATTGGTGAATGAGGTCTGCTAAACCGTCGTAGTGTTTCCTCATCTGTACCTTGTGTGTGTGTGTGTGTGTTGAGCGTATGAATGCAGATCAGTGCAGTTGTGGAGTATAAAATAATGTAGTACATGTACTTATTTATACAAGCAAATCACACAAAACCCGGCATGTCCAGGTCAAACTTCACCCCAAATTAAAAGAATCGCAAACTTGCATTTTGCATAATACATTATTATTATATTATTTTTTTTAATATAGAAGTCAAAACGTTATAATATTGTGAAATATTACTACGATTTAAAACTTTTCTATCTGAATATATTTTAATATATATATATATATATATATATATATATATATATATATAAAAAATCATTGTAATATACATTTTTAATTTATAAAAATAAAATATTTTTTATATATAATATATATTTGCTGCTAAATTAATTAAAGTAATATTTATTATTATTATTATTATCATCGGTGTTAATATTTTTGTGAAAAACATGATACATTTTTATTTAGGGATTCTTTAATGAACAGAAACGTTAAAAGACACTACAGAAAAAGAACAGGATTTATTTGAAATAGAAATATTTTGTGAAAAAAAAAAAAATTATTATATATATATATATATATATTTAATGCATCATTGTAAAATAAGTATAAATTTCTTACGTACCCTAAACTTTTGATTGACTTTACATCACAGTTTCCACAAAAACACTGCTCAGCACGACTGTTTTCAACATTGATAATAATAATAATCATATTATTCAGATTTCTGAAGATCATGTGACACTGAAGACTGGAGGAATGATGCTGAAAATACAGCTGCGCATCACAGGAATAAATTACAGTTTAACAGAGATTCACACAGAAAACTTGTAAATTGTAATAATATTTCACATTATTACTGTTTTTAATGTATGCCTGGTCAAATAAATGCATCTTTGGCGCGACTTCTTTCAAAAACTGAATTATTTCAAGTTTGCATGGAAAAAATAAAAGGCTTAATTTGGAATATAATGATTTAGTTCTAAATATCCAGTAGTGAAATGTGAGCTAGACGTGTTTATGTTGTGCATCCTGTCTGCTCGGGTCACATGGGCAGCTCGGTGCTGTTGTGTTGTGTTTTCCGTGATGTCCCGTCGTCCCACGGCTGTGCTTTCTGCAGGATGGACATGGCAGCGGTGCGCTGGATGTCGATGATGGCGTACAGCTCTGTCCGGCGCGTGGTGGGGGTTTTCGGGGTGTGCGGCCCGCTGGAGTCCGACACTTTGTCCATCTCCACCTCGATGTAGTCGAGCTGGCAACCCGCTCCGAACCTGTGGAGGTCAAAGTTGAATACGGTGTGCTGAGTGTTGTGGAGGCTCTCCGTGTTCACGCAGTTGTGATCGAAGAAGAGGAAGCCGTTTAGAGACGGTGATTTGAGTGTCTCCCAGACGGGCGGCAGCGCCGGCAGGTTCTCGTAGTTGTTAGTTGTTGTTAATTTATGTAAATATTTATCTAATATTATATAATATAAAACATGATCAATTATAATATACTATTGTTTACCTTTATATATGTTGTATATTTGTGTTTAAATTAATTTGTATGCATGTACAAATTCATAAAATGTAAATATATAATATAAATATACCATTTATATTTCAAAGTAATCTTAATATATATATTTACATATATATATACACACACAACCATAACAAAGACATAAAATATTAATAAGACATAATGCAAATAATAAAACAAACATAAGTCACTCAATTAGTTAATACTTTACAATAAGGTTTCATTTGTTAACATTAGTTAATGTATTTATTAACAATAACTAACAGTTAGCAGTATACTGTTTGTAACATTTAATCATCACTGTCAAGTTCTTAAAGATCGTTCATGTTCGCTAATTTAAACAATGTATTAGTAAATGTTGAGATTAACCAGATTAATGAATGTTGCAGGCTACTAATGAGCCCTTACTGTACAGAGTTACTGTATGTGCGATGCGTACCGTTTCATCATTGAGCAACAGTGTGTGTGTGGACTCCTCCCCTAACGACGGTAACCTAGTGCTGCCCAATGAAGGATGGCGGCTGGACGGCCGCGAGGAGGCGTCGCAGAATGATGGGAAACGGCCGATCCCATTGGCTACCATCGGGACGGAGTAACCGGGAGCTGCAGAGAGAGCAGATGAGGGGTTATAGTGAGAGCCTCCAGTCTGAGAGTGTGTGTGTGTGTGTGTGTGTGTGTGTGTGTGTGTGTGTGTGTGTGTGTGTGTTTGGAAGCTCAGGCTCCAGCACCGGCTCCTCCACCACACTGATGCTGTTGTTGTGCATGATGTCCTGCAGCATGTTAAAGATCTCCTCGGCCCGCGCACACTTGAACGCAAATATCCCTGAGAGAAGAGCAATGAGGTATGCATGTGACTGACACAACAGTATCTGACAGAGAGCGACCGAGTTCGAGAAGAAGCCTCACCTTGCCCGGTTTGGCAGCGCCGGCCGCTCTCGAAGGAGAAGAGGTTGGAGTCGTAGCCATATCGCCGCAGGCAAAGGTAAGACCACCTCACTGTGTCTCGTTTGTGTGTGTGCAGAATTAGCTCTTCCTCTGTTAACTCCATCACACCCGAGCCCAGCTCATTACCGTCATCATCCACGTTTATCACCTACACACACACACACACACACTCGGCATCTACACACCTCTCAACACGACTTAAAATACAAATACAAATTAGGAATTTTACATTTTATTATTAATATTATTATTAATATAATGTGTGTGCATATTTTTTTATAACTATATAATTTATATTATTAAATCTTAAATCATTAATTAATATGGAATAATATAATCTAGTTTCTACCAAAATGTCTTTTTACATAAATATACACCATACAAAACACATATATAGCTAATTGTAGGACTTATATTTATACATGTATTTGTAAAAAAATTATATTGATATTGATTATAAATCACAAAAAATATTAAAATAAAAAAATATAATAATAGAAAATTTATTATTATTATTATACATAATTGTAATTTAATAATAGAACACATACATACATATATTATTTTATTTATTTTTTTATTTGTTTTTAGGAGTTTTTGGAAGAGATTTGGAGTTTTTTTTAACTACATAATTCCCAAAACACTTCCAGTTGTGTTTGTGTGTGTGTGTGTTTTACCATTATGATTATTGTTATTATTATTATTATTTCTACGTTCTATATTTTATAATGTCTAGACTAAAGTCTCCAAACGTCTGGACAATAAGCACTTAATAATGTGTTTGTCCAGAGATATTGTCTCTCTGTTCAGCAGCTCTTCACTGCAGTGTGTGTGACAGACAGACACCTTTAGACCGAGAGATGCTCACCTTGAACTTGTTGTGTTGGTTGTCAGGGATGATCTCTTTATTGGGACAGCTACAGCAGCTACCCATGGCACCTTTAACACACCATCGGACCCCAACGCAAGAGATAAGAGGGATGAGAACATGGAAAGAGAAGCAGCTGAGACGGAGAGAAATAAAGAGAGAAAATAACCCTTCAGAAACATCAGACAGTCCTGTGCTAGGCTGATTATTTAGAGGCTGGTCCCATACTGAAGTCAAAGTATGCAGCCATTCCTACAGGTGTCCCGTTTCTGTAGATGTGTGTTTGCTCTGATGGTCCAGCAGAGAGCGCTGCAGTGCTCACCTACATCCAGCCATCAATGATTCTGCTCTTCTGGCCACACACACCTGCGTCACAGCTGGACATCACAGCTCCAGCACGTGTGTGTGTGTGTGTGTGTGTGTGTGTGTGTGAGGGACAGAGATCTGCTTCCTGTGGACAAAAACACACAAAACAAACTTAAGGACTCATTTTGTTACACATTTTGTTTCAATATGTTCCTAGTGAGTAGGTCGTATATATGTACACATACAGTAGTCAACATTTGAAGTGGATCAGAATGCATTCTTGTCTTAGGACAACTCTGATTAACTTTTCTGATCCAGTTCAAATGTCGACTAATGTGTGTGTATATACACAGGTGCATCTCAATAAATTTTAATGTCGTGGAAAACTGTGAAACTCGTTTGTCTTTGGTTCTTTTAATTGTGATGGTTTTGGCTCACATTTAACAAAAACCCACCAATTAAATCTCTCAGAAAATAACTTAAACTACTTCAGTCTGTGTGCATTGAATTTATTTATACACAAGTTTCACAATTTGAGAAATAAATGAACTTTCCCACTAAATTCTAATTTATTGAGATACACCTATATATATATATATATATATATATCCAAGTCAAATACAGAATACCTACTATATATATAAATACATACATGTATATTACCAAATAATTTTTTTAATGATTAAATGCACGCACACACACACACACAATTGGTTTTAACTATGATTAACCTGTGTAATTAAACTTACAAAGCTCATCGGATGCTTTTCATGAGAGGTTTTTACTTAAGGTGTATTTTTGCATTCAAAAACTGTTGGACTAAATGCTACACCATCTAAAAAAAAAAAAAAAAAAAGCCATAAAATTGCCCTGATTTACCAAAACTTCAAGCATTCATTTTAAAGTTAATGTTTAGCATAAAAAACCAGCCAGTTGTGACTCAACCTTTATTTTGAATAGCAACAGATGATGTTAAATATGAAACGGCAGCTCAACTCATTTTGGCCACTCATGAGGATGAAACGTGAATAATTCATGAGCTCCAGTAAAGCTGCTCTAGTTTACACTTTATCTTCCTGCAGGAAACAAGCGGCTCGAGGAGTGCAGGATGTAGGGCGTACTGAATTTCACAGGAAATGTGAAGTCCCACCTGTGCAGGTATGTGGAGGTCATGTGACCACAGCCCACGTCCTGCTCACATTTAACATTCACCAGTTAGTTAACATCTGTCTCTCTTGATCTGGGACTCACCCACTCCTGCTGTTCTGATGCTGCAGAGGCTTGTCATACGCCGGCCAATCTGTGACTCACTGGATTTGCATTCTGGGAACGGTGTGGGGTCACAGGAGCACACAAGTGTTATTCTGCATTCGTAAAGAATTCTTATTGTATAAACAGTGCACTGGAAAGAATGAGTCAAGAGACACTCTTAACCAGCACTTTAGAGCTCGTATTAACAGCCGTGTGAAGCCATCGCATACAGTTTGGTTCAACGTCTTGCCAATTTGCTCGTTACTCTCAGTCCATCGCTTAAACAGATACGTACAGCTCTGACAGGTAACTGAACTGTAGCTTCTTTATTATTTACAGCTTCACAAATTCCAACGCAACTACATCTATTTATATCTGCTGAATAAATAAAGGGCATTCAGAAGAAACATACGAGACTAAACAACTAATCTGCAGAGAAAAGACTGGCTTTTAGTGTCTAGACCGAATGGGCTGGTTTCCAGGGAGTTGCCATCTGGTTGCAAAAGTGTTGCAAGAAATCTGAACCTAGACGATTAATCTGAATTAAATCGTAATTGTGATATGGCTCAGTGCAAATTGGAAAGGCTTTGATTTAATCCAATTGAATCCAAAGCGGCATGCATTTTATCATTTCATGCATTACCTGGGAATCGAACCCATGACCACAGTGTTCCCAATTGAGCTGCAGGAATGCATTAGCGTGGCACAGGGATGTGCTGTGAGAGTCATGAGTGCAGGATTAGCATGAACTAACCCCACACCTCCGAAAATGCATTCCTGCTCTGAGAAAACACACGGCTCAATGCAGCAAACGTCCAGACGCTGATATACTAACACACTCCTTCCCTACACACTGGAATGTAAAACCATTTAACGCTCACTTTCTTGAGCTTTCTGGTTTGGAAAAATAGGATGCAGAAATGCATGCTTGCTTTAAAGCGTCAATTCCCGCAGGAGGGCTATAGATATGATCTATACACACACACACACACACACACATATTTTATACAGTAACTCTGCATAGTCAGCATCAAAATAAAACACTTCAATTATTGACTGCAGGGACATTTCCAGACAAGTTAGTCTTCTCATTCTCATTTTTTTCATTGTCAAGTAAAATAAATAAAAAAAACTCTTAAAAGTAGCTCAGCAGTTTTTGTGCTCCTCAAACAAACAAACGGTGCTTTTCAGATCAAATCACAAACTCAAATCAAATATATAATGACGGACGAATGAAAGAAAACTGCCGAGCTGCTGTGAGAGTTTTCATAAGAGCACTGGTTATTTCACCGAGCCTCTGAAAAGAACTGGACGGCCCTCAGAACTTTTGCACTATTATCCGCAATTCAACACGGCCCCAAAATCAACACATTTCACATTAGAGTAAAAAACCTTTCACTGATATTTGATCATTAAAGGACTAGTTCACCCAAAATTTTTAATTTGCTTACAATGTACTCACCCTCAAGCCATCCAAGATGAAGATGAGTTTGTTTCTTCATTAGATGTGGATCACTTGCTCAGCTAAGGATGTTCTGCAGTGAATGGGTGCCGTCAGAATGAGAGTCCAAACAGCTGATAAAAACATCACAATAATCCACAATTAATCAACACCACTCCAGTCAGTCAGTTAATGACTTGAGAAGCCAAAAGTTGTGTGTTTGTAAGAATCCATCATTAAGATGTTTTTAACGTCAAACCATTGCTTCTGACTAAAATACTAGTCTATAAACCATAATAACACTTTTTCCAGTGAAAAAGTCAGTCTCCTATTGTGTCCCACATCAAAAATCCACTGACATATTTGTTTAGAGCTGTTTTGGCTTGTAAATGCTGCTTGATCTGTGCTGATTTCTCTCCTGACTCAGACCAGATGACTTTTTCACCGGATGAAGCGTTATTATGGAGAGAAGACTTCAAACATCTTGATGGATTTGTTTCTTATAAACACACAGCTTTTGGCTTCACAAGACTTTAACTGATGGACTGGAGTGGTGTGTATTACTTGTGTAATAATGTGATGATGTTTTTACCAGCTGTTAAGGCTCTCATTCTGACGGCACCAATTCACTACAGAGATCGACTGCTGAGCAAGTGATGTGATGCTAAAATTACAAAGTCATCGACACCTTGGAAGGCCTAAATACATTTTAAGCACATTTTCATTTTTGGGTGAACTATTCCCTAAAATGTGTTTCTTGCAACTCATTTTAAAATATACTGGCAATTTGATTCTACACCATTTCTTTTCAGTGTGTTTTAAAAGAACAGACACTCAACAACTGGAGCATGCCCTAAAGTTTAAAATGCACAAATGAAAGCAATCAATCTCACACAATTCAAGCCAAACGGAAGGCCCATTGGTTTAGACATTGAGGATTTGGCATAAACGTATAAGGCATAAACTTGTATTAATGCAGGCAACTTAATGCATTCAAAGCCTCTTTTCGCTGATAAAAAGTACATAATGCAAAGTGCGTCAGAGAAACCGTCAAATGCATTAACGAGAAACCATAAAGGCAACTTTCGGCAACTCTCGGAAACACACACAAGCCTCCAGGAGCTCGGAGGATCGATGCTGCTGATGAGTGTGTTATGATTCATGCCATGTTAGTTATGATATGTGCTGTACTTACAGTCATACTAAGCATGCACTGCCTTGTTTACATATCCAAAATATTAATAACACCATACAAATGACATTGAGGGACTCATATAAGCTGATCATATTCAGGTTTACTAATTAATATTCACTCTCGAGAACCTTCTGAAAGTCAAACTAGTGAATTATGTGTGTATATTTACAAAAAAAATTAAAGTCTGACACAAAATATAACTAATATAATTAATTATAAATGTACTGGTATAATGGTAAACCAATCCATCAGACCTGTACTATTCGCCATAAAATCACCTATTTTATTAATATTTTAAAGATACAGTTAACTGTTTTATGTATTTTATATTCACAAAATATTAGATCCTCAGCATTTATCGGAATAAACACACAAACCAATTTAACTTTTCCTAGAGAAATAAAGTTTCTTGTGCTTATTTGAACCAACCACATAGTATTTGTAAGCTTTTAACAGGATGTTTTGATCAATTCTAGTTTAATAAAACACACACACAAGTTTGTTTTTGTGTAAAGTGTGTTCATCCCATAGACGTAATGGTTTTTATACTGTACAAACTGTATATTCTATGGCCCTACACCAACCCTACACCTAACCCTAACCCTCACAGGAAACTTTGTGCATTTTTACTTTCTCAAAAAAAAACGCATTCTGTATGATTTATAAGCGTTTTGAAAAATGGGGACATGGGTTATGTCCTCATAAGTCACCCTCTCCTTGTAATACCTGTGTCATACCCATGTCATTATACAGAGTTGTGTCCTGATATGTCACAAAAACATGCATAGATGTTTGAACTCTATTACGTCAGAGGACAAACAACTTTTAAACTCCGTTTTTGCACTACAATATAAAACCAGAAGAAGAAGAAAATATGACTTGAAGCCCGAAGTCTTGGCTGTTTTGTATTATACTATTTTGCGAAGCTACTATGCTAATTACCTAGGCAGCTTAACTAACGTTAATCACAGCAGAAGAGATTTGATATATTGAAAATGAGGTAAATTAGTACTTACTATAGTCATATCTTCCCTGGTTGAGTTTAATACTTGGTTAATAGTGTAGAGATGAGCGCAGAAAATTAGTGTTTTTCCAGTCAGATGTGTGAAATCTCTTCACGGGACTCATCGCAACTCCCTCAGACACCAAAAACAGCCAAAGTTTTCCATCTATCCATGTTTCACAGTCCAGAAATCGGAAAGAAAGCTTTGAAATGATATTCCGAAGCTGATTGTGAAGTCCAATCGGTCTTCGCTGTGATTTCTGTAGAAATCAATGTGATATTTTGATTGAGCGGCGGTTGAAAGTGAAGACGCTCGAGCGGAGAACAGTAACGTTATATTATGGAAGAATCAACTGTTGAGTGTGAGCTCGCGCAGGCAGCTCCGCTCAGGGTTGCCAGGTTTTCACAACAAAATCCACTTATGAAAATTAAATTACTACAAATAAAACCATGGTTACTATAATTAAACCATGGTAACCACAAATTAACCATGGTTTTGCAAAATTAACCATAGTTTAACCATGGTATTTGTGAAATCTGTGGTTATACAAATGGTAGTCAACATGCCCCCAACCGCTACTGAAAACTAGACCCCCGTTAAAAATCGCGCCCCGGGGCGTTACCATGGTAAAAGTCGTATCACAGGGGATAAATAGCACGTTATTGGAGTCCCTTCAAACCCGCGGGCATGAAAAAACACGCGGCAACAGTGTTATAAAGTAGCACGATTCCGCGGGAAAACCGAGGACTTGGCAACTCTGGTTCACTCTCATCAGGCCCGAGTCTATGGAGGGAGGGAGGGAGGGAGGGAGAGAGAGAGAGAGAGAGAGAGAGAGAGAGAGAGAGAGAGAGAGAGAGAGAGAGAGAGAGAGAGAGAGAGAGAGAGAGAGAGAGAGCTGCTTCATTACTACTGCATCCGGGTCGTGTTTGTGTACATGTGTATGAGAAACTACAGAAAAGCCGATTTAAAGTTATGAGGAATTTAGAGGATTCATAGAACACCCAACTCTAGGTGAAGAATATTATTCTGTGCCCGGAAAATAGAAAGAAAGTCACTTTCAAAACACTAAAGCCAAGTAAATAGTATTAACTTCACAAAGGTAGCCTGAAATGCTCTATATCTGATTTTGCATGAAAAATACAAAATCCATCTTTCCTTTTTGATATAGGATAATAATTAATTTAATATACGATATACGGTCAGTGGATTGAAATACCTCCCATAATCTTTATTAAAATGTGACCCTGGACCACAAAACTAATCATAAGTAGCATGGGTATATTTGTAGCAATAGCCAAAAATACATTGTATGGGTCAAATGTATTGATTTTTATGCTAAAAACCATTAGGATGATGATGTAAAGATCATGTTCCAAGATATTTTGTAAATTTCCTACTGTAAATATATCAAGAATGTATTATCATTAGTAATATGCATTGCTAAGGATTCATTTAGAAAACTTTAAAGACGATTTTCTCAATATTAAATTTATTTATTTTTCTTCACCCTCAAGATTTTCCAGATTTTCAAATAGTTATATCATGGCCAAATATTGTCCGATCCTAATAAACATACATCAATGGAAAGCTTATTTATTCAATTATATTTGAACCTTATGTGGTACAGGGTCACAAATTGTAAAGATTCTGTTCAGCGTTAAAACGTAAAGCCCACTATGAACATGTCAGATGTCTGTGTATAATATTAGAAATATTTAAAATATATATATTTAAAAAAGAAAACACACATATATATGCGTTTTGTTATTTTTAAAAAATCTATATATTTTTTATATTTCTAATATTATAAACAGAAAATCTGACAGGTTCATAGACGGCTTAAAGGAATAATATTCTGTAAAGCTGCTTGAAACAAAAATAAAAAAAAATAAAAAAAATTAATATTCATTTATTGATAAATCAAACAATATATATATATAAAAAAAAGATTTATTCATACAAAAAAAGTCAGTGTGAAAACTACAAAGGTTCAAAGGGGCATCATGTATTTCCATACATTTTGCAGTCTTGATCTAGACTTAAAAACTGAACACAGATAGTAGTTCACAACCAGAAACCTGAACTCATCATTCCCACTAAATCACACCGGTGCCGTATTCGTGTTCCCCGTCCTGCTAGAGGACAGCCGTCCTCAATGGTCCTTCATCTGGTCCTCCTCCTCCAGTCTACGGATCTCTCCCTTCAGGAAGTTGATGTTTTCTCTGGAGGCTTTCAGTCGTTCCTTCAGCTCTGTGATCTCCAGGCTCGTCGTCTTCTTCGCCGCTTCCAGTTTTTCTCGTGTCCGTAACTCCAGCTCTGCAACTGAATGATGAGTGCATGTGATTAGAGCTGCTGCAACGCTAGAATTCATGCTGTCTGATTCACAGTATTTTTTCATGCTTTGAAGGTAAGTGAAGCACTCACACTCGGTCTCGTGTTTGTAGGCACCTAACGTCAGCTGTCTGGTGGTGTTCAGGAGCTGTTGCATCATGGCTGTAGGGTCTTGAAATATCTGCAGAAACACAGATGATTTTAGGCTTTGGGATTGATACTGTAGTGTCATGCTGTGCTGTTCTCATTGGATTCGCACCATCTCGTCATAGAACTCGGACACGACGGTCTTCTTCGGCATGGCGCTGGAGTCTGACTGGAAGAGCTTCAGCAGATGATACAGCGTGACCTGAAGACAAAAACACCACAACATCAGAACTTTTTTTTCTGTCCATTTAATCCAAAGGTAGACTAATGCAGAGGGTTTTAAACTGGTGCTCTTCAATTCAATTTATGCTTATCTGTATAGCACTTTTTACAATACAGTGCTGTGAAACAGTTTAGAGAAAAACATATATATATATACACACACACACAAAAGATTAAATTCATTTTAATAAACTAATAAAATATAAAAACTAAATTTTATTCAAATAAATAAATAATGAATAAATAAAAAATATACAAAATAAGATTTAATTAATTTTAATAAAAATGTATTTGATTAAAATAAATAAAAAATAAATCAATATATAAAGTTGTTTTTAAATAAACAATTGACTTTAAAAAAAAACGGGTGTAATGTCATAAAACGTAATGTTTTCCATTGTTTGGACATGACAGAAACTAAATAATTTCATAATTTAATAGTAATAGAAACTAAATATTTTAGGTTTTTTTTTTATTAAAATTAAAAAATATATATTTTTTTTACATATATTTATTATATATATATTTTTATAGTTTTAATTAGGTAATTAAAACAGTACATAGCTGCCTTTAACATTTTCGAAGGGGTCCCTTGCTCAAGGATGATTGTGTTGTTTTTATACAGTCTATGGTTTGCATCTAAAACATGAATAATTTACACACAGAGAAAAATAAAAGTCATTTAATGCCATTTACCGGTCTCTCATTTGGATCGATGAAGAAGATCTTTATGATAATCTCAAACTCTCCCCATCCAGTCTCTGTAATCTCATACGGAGGCTTCGTAACCACTGAAATACAATCATGTGTGAGTTAAAGTCACAAATGTTTTATATGACACAATATAATACTGTAAGATAAACTCAACTGCACACCTCTTAAAGGGTTCCCGTAACTTTCATGCAGTTTGAACTGTATTTTTTTGACATAAGCAGACATATCCTGGGAATATCAGGAGAGGGGAATAAAAATAAAATGTAAATGTATTTAGTATACTACATGTGAAATATACAATTCTTAAAACGAAATAAGAGTCAACCTCATTTCTGTAAGGCTTCACATAAACTGTCCACTGATGAGTGTGACCATCGTCTTCTCTTTTCTTGCCAAAATATCGTGCAACGTTTCCAAACACGATAGGTTTCACGATAGTCACTCCCTGGAAATAAAGTGAGTATAATAAATGCATAAATCACCCCTCATATTGAACTGCAGCATTAGCATCACGTTCACTCCTTACCTTCACACGTCCCCCCGAATCTGGACCAAATTCAGCCATCCTCTTAAACATAGTACACCGAGAGTAAAGTGTTTAATTCGGATTGGCTTCTACGAAATGAAAACAGTTTGGAACTGAACTGAATTATTGTACGGAACTGCCATTAAGCATTAAATATTCGTTTCTCTATGAAGAAAGCCTGTGTGTGTGTCGTGATTGTAAAAGTCCGTCTTCGCCCGTGAGTCAAATTTCAAAATAAGAGTCCTATCAAATGTTTACTAGAAAACAGTTTCTATTTTGAAAAAATGGGCTATAATATCCTCCTGGGACCCAGGTATACACTTTTGTCCTCTGTTGAGGATATTATATTTAAGGGAATTTCTCTGAGATCCTACATGCATGCATATTCCAGGGCCTTTCAGAGATGTTAAATGAGGTTTGATCATAAACACTTCTTCTCCTTGGTCTTTTAAAATATGACTGATGTTGACAGAATTATTAAATGTAGCACTCTTAGAAAAAATCTTAGCATTTAAATATGATTTTCATAATCTGCTAATTTTCAAACTATTTGCCGTAAATAAACATCTCCGAATAATGTGATGGGGTTTCCAGTCGGAATGTGACTTTTTGTTATGAAACGGCATCATTTCCATGCATGCCTTCTGTAGAGGACACCAGGACAAAAATCATGTTAAGGGAAATTCAACAAGAAATTATAGATGAATATTTCTGAGATATTCTTATAAAAAAGTGGCCAAGTAATTGATCCCATTATAACATTTCTGTGTTCATTATGGGTTTCCCCAAGAACACATAAATATGCATATTATATGCAATGTATAGATATACATAATAGAATGGGAATTCCAATTTATGGACATTTTATGCACATATTTCTATAAAGTACAGCAGTGTATCAAATCATTCTGTTATATCTTTCATAACATAGTTGATAATCAAAATCGCCTGAAACCTAAAAACTGATTAGTGAATGAAAAAATACAATATTGTTTTGCCTATACATGACTTTTCATGTTTTTTTATTTATAACTTCATCCTGGTGTCCTTAACAAAGGACATAGAATAAAATATGAATAAAATTTTCTTCCCTCCACTTGTTTATTTTGCTCCAACCAATATAATGTTTCTCAGCAGGATATCATTATTGGGTAATAATATAAATTTTAGAATTTAATCTCTCTGGTCTGAAGCATAGACTGTATGGTCTGAAGCCATAAATACAAGTAAAAAAAAAAAGTTTAACTAATGTCTGCAAAGTGATTTTTACAATGCAACACAACCAAAGTGATTTTTACGCTGACAGATGAACAAATTGAAATAATTTGCAAGGAACATAACTGTTGAGTTTAAAGACAGCAAGATATAGAGGCAGTAAAGTGAATCCTAAAGGAACATGACGTGCAAAAAAAAATAAAAAGAGAGAGAGACTTTTATTTTGAAAAGTACATGTTGCTCATCAGCACGTCTAGTTTTTTTTTCTTTTTTGGGCGGGCGTTTCTTCTTCACGCGCAGCACCGAGGAGGAGGAGGAGGAAAACAGAAAATGGCGGACGGTGTTGACCACATCGATATTTACGCCGATGTAGAAGAGGAATTTAATCAGGTTTGGATTACTCTCAACACCTACACTTCACTAATAATACATGTTTTACGTATGGTACGTACAGATTGAAAAGAGCTTCATAGAAACGCGCCGCGCTTTCTTCTCTGGGGATTCACTAGCGCGTCTGCTAACTTTAGCAGCTAACTAGCGAGCAGCGTCTGTGTACACCGCAACATTAAGTTTAAGTCGGTTACGTATCTTATTTTTTGTAAGGTATCTAAATAATATCTGTATTGTGTCGGTATTTGAATTTAGAGCGCGGGTTTTATTGCGTGAAACCGAGTCAGTCGCGGCGCGCGCGTTCATTGTTTGGTCTCGTGCGGCTACAGCAGGCCGAGCGCGCGCACGATGTCGCTTCTTCCGGACGCTTATGAAAAATAAATCTAAAACATATAGTAAACATATTCACAGATCGCCAGATGCTCTTAAACGTGCTTGTAAACTGATGCAGGTTGTTCTTTGTCTCAGTCTTAAAGTTGGTACGTTCGTTTTAATAACATGCAAATTAGCTTCGGAGTTCAAATCAGGTCATCAGAAAATCTGATTTTATTTGTTATTTACAAACATTTGCATTTATAGGTGTCAATTGTGTTTTAAAGTTTTATATTGCATTTTAAATTAATTAATAAACATGTAATATTAATAAAAATTGTTAACATTTATTCTAAAAAGTCTCCTATAATGCATAATATATGCAGTCTGCAAAGTTGTTAGTCAAAAAAAGATATGCATGATAAAGATATTGTCTCTCAACATGTTTTTAACCGCCTTAATGAGTCATCATATTTTTTAATCTACTGCGTGTTAACTATGTCAGAAGGTAGCAAATTTGCATAATCCCCGCCTTCCCGCGAAATATGAACACTCTGACCTGCCCACAAACACTTAGTGTGTTTAGATGTCGTTTTCAGCCTCACTGTGCATTGCAACACAGTTGCCACACTGAATCACAAATAAGTAAATAATAATAATCTATGCAATAAAACTGCTGTCGCATCACTTTAAATACCACATACAAAGTTTAAAGGGTTAGTTCACCCAAAAATGAAAATTATTTCATTAATGACTCACCCTCATGTCGTTCCAAACCCGTGAGACTGTGAGGCAATGTATCAAAAAATTATCTCAATATTGTACATTTTTACGATATTCGATATTTATCTGTTTGCATTTGCATTTAAATAATAAAAAAACATGATTTTCTTTTGCCCATTAAAAACAAAAACAATTTAGATTAAACAGCTCATTTAAGCAGTTTAAAAAAAAATCTAGACCAAGTGATCACTTACTGCTTTTTATTAAATGAACACGTCGGCCTATGTGTAGCTGAAGCTGTGCAAAACAAGTACAGAAAGTGCATTCTGTCAAGTTTTTAGTGCATGCAATTCACAATTTAAGCTATGCAACTGGGATAAGTATTTTCTTAAAAAGTTTTTAGCTACAATATTCTCTATTTTCGAACTTTACATCGTCGTCAAAATTATTCGGATATTATCGCTAATATTCGATATACCGTCCAGATCAAGTCGTGCTTGCGATGAAGTTGCTCAATGCCATTTTTGTAATCTAGCATCTTTGTTTACTAGCTATCCTCCAGAGCAAACAATTTGTTAATATGCGTTTCAGTCACGCATTGTATACACAAGGACCTATCATAACAGGCTTGGCCAGCTGACCAATCAGAGCAGAGTAGGCTTATGGAGGGGAGGGGTTTACAGCCAATAAACTCAGAACTGCTTCAGATGAATCGTTTCGAAATAATTGATAAATGATTCTACTATTAAATTAATATTCTGAGAAGATTACGTTTTCTGAGGTTAGATGCATTTAAACCTGTTGTAGGGGACTCCAACACAATTTCAAGACACTTTAAAATACCATATGACCCGTTCTTTAAGATAAATCAATTCTAAAATAAGGCAAGGTAAGTTTTATTCATAGAGCACACGTTTAACACAACAGTAGTTGATCCAAAGTGCTTTACAATAAAAATAAATCAAAAAGAGAAAGAAAATAAGAGAGGAGGAAAAAAGACAATAAATAAATAATAAAATGAAAATAAAATAAATCATGTGAAAAATTAATTACAGCTAGATGCCAGCATTAATCATTTTTATTTAATTTATGTACCAAATAATAACGTGCGACTTATAGTCCGGAAAATACGGTAATAGTATCTCAGAGATACTAAAATAACATAGGCTCATGGTTGAGACGCCTGTCCTTGTGAATATTTCTGAAAGGTGTGTTTGTCTTTCTGCTTCCACAGGAGTCAGATTATCCTGTTCACGAGCAGATTGACCTGTATGATGATGTCATCTCACCATCTGCCAACAACGGGGATGCACCTGAGGACCGAGATTACCTGGACAACCTGCCTGCGCCGGGAGGATCCGAGGGGAGCAAAGGAGCGCCGCCGAACGTCGTCTACACCTACACTGGCAAACGAATCGCTCTGTACATCGGCAACCTCACATGGGTCAGTCTTCTACCTCTACAAAAAAAAATGCATATATATATATGTATAGAAAAATCCTTGGCATTGAGTCACAGTGTAAGTGAGAAGCATTTCATTGTTCATATATTGATGTTGGGATTTCCTCTTTACAGTGGACCACTGATGAAGATTTGACCGATGCTATTCGCTCAGTAGGCATCAATGATGTGCTGGAGATCAAGTTTTTTGAGAATCGGGCAAATGGCCAGTCAAAAGGGTAAGTGAAAACCGAAACCCATTTCCTAGGTCTTTGTTAAAGCACAGACCAGCTCTTCTTTGGCCCTCAGTTACGTAGACGACTTCTCATGCTCTCTGTGCTCAACAGGTTTGCTCTGGTCTGCGTGGGTTCAGACTCTTCCTCCAGGAAGCTGATGGATCTGCTGTCCAAGCGGGAGCTGCACGGACAAAACCCCATTGTCACCCCTTGCAACAAACAGTCGCTCAGCCAGTTTGAGATGCAGTCGCGAAAAAGTGAGACTGCAATTCACAGAAAACGAATCTATTGATTGAACAGTTAATTGAAATTGCTGTTTTTTTTTACGGTCAGTTTCTGTCCACCCAGGCACACAGTCTGGTCAGATGTCAGGAGAGGGGAAGGCTGGACCTCCAGGCATAGGAGGTCGCAGTGGCTTCCCTCTTGGCAAGAATCGAGGACGCTTTCCCACACCTCCTGGCCCCGGAGGAGACCGCTTTCCTGGACCTGGTGGACCCGGAGGACCTCCACCACACTTCTCAGGTACGAGGCTTTATAAACAACAGCTGGTGACGTTTTGCCCCATTTTGTGACGCCCTAAACTGAGTTATGAATCAATTGCAGTTGGTTTTTAAGTTGATAGTTAATCATCAGTTAAAAATACGGTATGTTTAAAAACAATCAAAATGAAGCACTTACTAAGATTCTAAATGATAAAATGAAAGCGCATACTAAAAATAATGTTAATTTATCATTTTTATGATGTTGCGTTCAGACATGTTTTGGCACTTCAGATCCGTTCTACTCATTGAACTGTAATAAAACTGAATGCCTAATAAAACTACGTTTTCTTTTTCTGTTGTCATACATGCGTATAAATAGTGAGTAAACATGAGCCATTTAAACTCCATGTTAACCAGGAGTCACTCCTTAAGTGCTGATTTATACGTCTAATAAAATCAACATCTGTTGATCTAAAGTGTTACTGTGTCATGCAAACAATCAACATCAGATAACTTCGTGCATGCAAACGATTGTTTTTCAATCATTTGAAATATTAACTTAAAATCTCATGGGGACTTGTAATGATTTTAGGTTAAAGGGGTTCGTCTGACAACATTTTTGGAGTACTCGCACTACTTTCCCACTGCTGTCTTTGATAAATGTAGTAAATTTTTAAAACCCTTCGTTTGCAGGTATGCAAGGCCCGCCGCGTCCTCCCTCAGGCCCACCTGGGCCTCCAGGACCCCCCGGGCCCCCTCCACCTGGACAAGGTCTGCTGCCGCCCCTCGGAGGTCCTCCGAACAGAGGAGACCGTCTTCCTCCACCCGTCATGTTTCCTGGTCAGTTTGGTCAGCCTCCTATGGGTCCGATGCCTCCTGGGCCACCTCCACCTGGATATGGGCCTCCCCCGGGCCCCCCTCCACTTCAGCAGGGTCTGCCCCCTCCAGGACCCTTCCCTCCCCGTCCTCCTGGGCCCTTAGGACCCCCGCTTGGCCTCGTGCCTCCACCACACATGCAGGGACCCCCGCCTGGAGGTCCACCGCCCGCCCCTCACGTAAACCCGGCCTTCTTCCCACCGCCCGGAAACAACAACATGCCCTCGTCTGACGGCAGGGGCCCTCCGCCGGGGGACATGTACGGCCGCCCGCCTCCATACGACAGAGACTATGGCCCTGGCGGCAGGTAAGAAACACCCCACTTCACTGTACAGTAATGCACGAGTTCTCAAGCCACACCGGTGACAAAAAAATGCTTGGATTATACACTGTTGCACCATTTCAAAATGATTAGCATTTTTTATTTTCCTAATAAAAATTGCCGTAGCACTTTTAAAAAGTTTTTTTTTTTTTTTTTCAAAAATGGTCAAGTACAAGGTTTCAGCATAACTGTAAGAACCATTGTAGTAATTGTTACTAAATAAAATTATTATTTTAAAAGTTAGATACTTGGAACTAGGGTTGTGTATCTTTTTAGATTTTTTTTTCCGATTCAGATTCCTATTTTCTATTCCAATAAGATCACTAAACATTGAAATCGAAAGTTTGAACACACTGCATAGTTTTCTTTTCATTAATAAACTAATCTGTTCCAGCCTGGAACTAGCTTATCCTCAAGATCAGTGTGTTTCTCTGGGCTCATGCTTTAGATGATAAACTGTGGAGGTTCTTTCCCTTCCTGCGTTTAATAAAGTTTGGGAAGGTGATTTCAGAAAGTCTAGCAATAGCTTTTGAAAGCAAAATCCCAGCTTCTCTGCATTAACTCTTTAAAGCCACTTCGCCTCCCAAACACTTGAACGCACACAGCAGACCAGAGGTCAATCAGCGATGCAATGAGAGACGGCGTTGATGGACGGTTAAATGGAATACAATCCAAAAAAAAAAATATTAATACTGAAGCCTGCACTGCAAACTGTGCTGAAGATGCATGTCATCAAATTCAGACTTGATTCGAAACCATGTCACTCAGTAGAACACACATAAACTAAGATACATTTTTCTATTAAGATTGTTTTTGGAAACATGCTGCACATTAATGGATAAATGCTACGACAAATAATAATATCTATTGTCATTGTTTTTTTTTTATATACTATTCTTACTCTGAAACATGCAGCACATAATGACTATAACAATACTTTATTATTTGATTATTAATAATTTTATACAGATTTCATCTTAAAATCATGTTAAACTTTACAATTTTTTTTTGTGTGAAATGCAGCACATATTTAAGTAGATCTCTGTCTTTGAGGTTTGTATTTATTATTAACTCCAGGATTGGAGGTTATTGGTGGCCTCAGACTGACCCTGAATCTCCTCTCTGGCCTTTCTTTAGTAACTTCAGACCCCCTGTAGTATGTGGCTTTGAGCCCTGGATAAACGAGGGCTTGGTTGATGTGAAAAACTCTGGCCAGCACTTGCACAATACGAGTGAACAAGGGTTAGTGAAGTAACCGTCCGCTGACGCCAGGATCCTTCGCTCAGGCTTGAGTGTGTTGTGAATGCATCGAGTGTGTGTCGTCTCTGCAGTGATCTGATGATTTTTTGGTTTTCTAGTGATGCTCCGAAATCAATTTATTGAAATAGAAATGGAGGTTTTCATTTAGCCGAAAAATTAAGCCAAAAATAAAGTATAGTTAAGTTTGTGTAGTTAATATTTTTGCTATTCAGGGTGTCTCGTAAAGTTATTCAGTGTATATATATATATATATATATATATATATATATATATATATATATATATATATATATATATATATATATATATATATATATCTCTTTATAATTTTTTAAAAGTAAAATCAGGATACTATTATAATTAAAAAATTGTATTTTCTGTTCATTTTAATTATTTGTAATCTAGTTGTATTTTATAATGTCTATTTTTCTATATAAATTAGTTTAGTTCATTTTCGTATAGTTGAGAAACTTATATTTTTCAGTTAAATTTTTTCTTTTTTTTTCTGTTATTAGTTAATTGTCTAAAGTTTATTTTTCGGTTTAGAATTTCTAAGGTAAACTTAAATGAAAAAATGGTGCCTCGGCATCTAGATGAAATAATTAAGAAATTTATTTATTTTTTATTTAGGTAAAATGTATTTTATTTAAAGAAACAATGTTTTGAAATGTTTTAGGTTCAATCAAACCATAATAACTGTGATTTCATACTGCAAATATTTTCGGTTAACTAGTTATCACTAGTTTTAACATGCTTTGTGATTCAGCACTAATGGCACCGCTGCTCTCTGTGTGAAACTGGACCCTGATGTGTTAGTGTTTTATTCTGATTTATGCTTTATTTCAATGCATCTGCTTTTCCTCTTGTAGGGACATGGATTCGTCTCGCGCTCCTCTGAGCGAAGCTGAGTTTGAGGAGATCATGAATCGTAACAGAGCGATCTCCAGCAGTGCTATCTCGAGGGCAGTCTCCGATGCAAGCGCAGGTGTGCAAACACTTATATAAACCGACTCATACACAGCATGAATGTTTAGTTTGGTTTGTCAGGTGGTAATTAAATGCTCTGTTTTTGCAGCTGATTACGGCAGTGCTATAGAGACTCTGGTGACCGCCATCTCTCTGATCAAGCAGTCGAAGGTTTCTGCTGATGACCGCTGTAAAGTCCTCATCAGCTCACTGCAGGACTGCTTGCATGGAATCGAGTCCAAATCCTATGGCTCTGTTTCAGGGTAAAGATCTTGTGGATATACACCATTTTAGTTTCAGCGGAGGTCTGCAACCTTTTGAGCATGCCTTTTTTTTGGATAACCAATGTGCCTATAATCCCCTGAATTCTGCCATTCCGAAAGCGCCATCTGCTGGCAGAGAATGAATATGCGTTTTCAGTAAGCCTGTTTTATTTCTAGGATCCTATAGGCTATTTTTTATTTTATGTATATATAATACAGCTAAATGGAGATTGCTGACATAGTCCTGAAATGGTTGTTCATGTTCAGACCAATGTGAAAATCGACCCATGTTTTTACCCTGCAAACACACAGAGCTTTAGAGGATGCATCATAATGTTTGCATGATCTTTCATCCAAGTCAAACACTTTTCTGCCGATGTAACCAAAGGCATGCTGGCAAGTAAAAGTCAGGTATTGGATCCAAATAAGAATTTAATAGGGATCGCATCACCCTGGTAAAATATTAACCAATAGTGTCAGACGCTAACATTTTTTTTTTACATTTTTCTTACATGATCCTACTAAATTCAGTTCGATAAGATACTGATTTTCTGATGAATCTTTCAGTGTGAAACAATGCACGTAAAATTGTTTCATGCGTTGCAAAGACAACTGCATTACAAAATTAATAATGTATTTAAATTCTATCATGCATTGCAAAATCTGATATTTTGATATTTAAATGCATAAAATAGTTTTGTAGTTCATGAAAATTTGCAATGATTTAAATGTTCATTTTGAATGCATTTTTTTTTGCATCCATTTACCGTTGCACCAAATAATTTTGGAATCCATCAGTTTAGCTGTGTATCAAATAATTAACAAAAAAAATGCATGCATGTGAAATCATTTAATTTATTGCAAAATTTTAGTCATTTAAAATATTTGATGTATTGCAGACATTTTCATGAATTCCAATTTGGTGCATTGCAAATTTTCACTAATGCAAAATGATTTGATTCATTGCAAATGCATTTCATGCGTTTTCATATTCTCTTCAATGCTTTTCAACCAGCAGCAGAAGGGAGCGGTCCAGAGAGAGGGACCACAGTCGCTCTAACGAGAAGCGTCACCGCAAGTCTCGCAGCCGAGACCGCCGCGAGGACTATTACAGGGAGCGCAGCCGCGAGAGAGACCGCCATCGTGACCGAGACCGTGAGAGAGACCGAGAACGTGAGCGGGAGTATCGCCGTTAGTTGGAGAGGAAGGTGTGTATCCTGTTTGTCTCTGGCTTTCTCCCCTTCTCTTTCAGGATTCAGGTGAGCATGCTATTGCAGAGGTCGGGATCACAGGTATGTGATCAAAAACGGTGAGTCCTGGAACTTCTACAAGTACTGTCATTTATTTCTCTACAGCTAATGTATTTTTTTCTTTTTATTTTATGAGTGTAGCGTGTACTCTTTGAAACGTGTGTACCTGGTCTTGAAGCCTATGTGTTCAATGTGCAATATCAGCTCCAGCAACCACAAACTGTTTCGCAATTGTTGATGTTAACCAGTTTGTCTTTGAAAGGATTGTTTATTGCAAAGTTTTATTTAAAAAAAATCGTTTTGCATTTTAAAATACAGGTTACTGCACTTTGTCCGTTTAGAGTTGCTGCTAGTTTTTAGACCATGCCAATTTTGTCAAACATTTCCCTTATCATATTTTGCCTAATTGACTAAATGTTTGCCAAAAAATTTAAATTGGGATGCATTTCATGTCTATCGAGTTGTGGTTTTGAAATATACATTTCAACCTGTGACCATAAATGTGTGGAAAATTGGTTGTAGTTGGATGAGAGAAAATGAATGTTTTTATCCCACATTGAAATGAGCAAAATCATGTTTCTCAGATTGTGTATTGACATTCCTGTAGACAGAGATGTTGTTGACACAAAAATGGTTGTCCTAGTGTTTAGTTCCTCCATTGATTTATGAAGAGCAAATGAATTAAAGCCAAATTGATCTGCTTTGGCTTTTAAACCCATGAAGCTGTAGTCTTATGTCAGGTTCAGTTGTCAGTTGTTTTGTCTTATGGTTCAGTCTTGAGCACATCTGTACAGTTTCATTTAAGAAAACCCATTCTGAATGTCCTCTGTCCGAGCAAGTTAAATGTGTTTTTACTGTGAAGGGTCATTTTGTGCATCCTACTAGTATTTCAGACTCATATTTGCAAGTTTTTTGTAGCTAGTCAAAGTTTTGCATCTTAAAAGTAAATTTCTTACCAGAATTTGACATTTCTCGGTTCACATCAATTTGTTATTCATTTATTTTCTATGCTTGTTAATGTAACGCCCTCTTAGATGCTTCAGATGTAGCAGTTCTTCACCATTATAAATGTAAAATATGCACAGCACTTCAATGTCAGAATGTAGATCTACTGGGCAAATAAAATAAAGATTCAAATATCAGTGCTTTATGAATGGAGAAGAACTGCTAGATTGCTTTTCCAAAGGAAACGTTAACGTTTTTATCATCTCTATACTGGTTTTTTTATTCTCTCTAAACACTGGTGTTTGTATTGATTTAAGTTTGATATAATATGCAACAGATATTTAATAAATATTTTCAAAATCGGTATTTGAATTAATGCAGCACATGTCCTCAGTTCAAACCCTGTTGGTCTGATTTTAAAGACTGTCTAACCTGTTTCTTCATGGCTTTGCTGTGTGACGGTTTCCTACAGGCTAAATTTGTAACTGCTGAGGACACTGTAATATCATGTGATGCATTGTGATTGACCTCACATACACTAGATTTATAGGCCTTGTGCCAGACACAAAACAATAAAACTAAAACTGCAACTCGGGTTTAGCAAATGGATTGTAAATGCACAGCTGCATTGTCAATTTTGTTTAACGTAGTTCTGGCAACCTGTGAATCTGGCTAGCCCAAAAACTGCCCATTATTCAGGTGGTTGTTTTTGTTATATTTTTATTTTCTCTGTATTCCCAACTGTACAGCCTATATTTGCAGCAAAACCAATCAGGGAAAGACAGCTGTGCATTTTATTTGCATTTTTATTGATTTGTTCCTCAGTAATACATTCAGACATTATGTTGCACTTTAAACACATGATTTTTCTTAAGTATGATTATTTTTTAGATAGGCTAGATATTTTCAAATGAGATTTTTATGCACCGTTAAGGATTTGAAAGCATTTACTCCAAGCCTAGAGCCCTGTTCCATGGGATTTATTGGGATTTTTGGATGTAGTGCCCATCTGTCAGGAATTCCTCTGCAGAAATGATTGTTTTCCCAGATTATTTATATAGGTTTTTCTGAAGTAATGGTTCCTTTTCCTCTGTTCAGTATTGTGCTTTATAAGATGCTGTCACAGAATTGGACAAACTTGTGTTTTTGTTATAGTTACAGATACGAATAATTGTCATTCCAAACACAAACTGTAATATATTTGATGAATTCAGTGCAAGAAATACCATATCTTAATGTCTAGTTAAAGTAAAATTGCTAATATTTCTTGTACCGAAATGGGCAGAGATAGTTAGACACTAGCTCATATTTTAATCAGTGCATTTTATATTTAATGTCCATTTCTCCTGTGACTAACAGGACTAAAGCAGTATGATTAGTTGCTTAATTAATTGTCCAAGCCTGTGTACTGTAACTCCAGTGTCCACTGAACCACTAGAATCATCTCCTACAAACCTCATTTTTAGTTCAGTAGAAACCGTGCATTAACTGATGGTGAGCAATTGTAAACCATTGCATCCTAAAAATAAAGGTTTCTTTGAAATATGGATTTATTGCTTGTTCTCGGAGGTACAGTGGACACTGTACATTTTTGTTTTTACAAATTGTCTACGAGTGGAATATTAAAATTCAATATGGTTCCTGAAACTAATACAGAAAATACAGGCTAATAGTTCCAGTTTAGTTTAATTGTAATTGAATGATGAGTTAAGTTTTTCATCTTAAATGATTGGTTGATAAAGTAAAATTCAGTAAAGGGCTATATAAAATAGTGTTTTTAAGTATATGTATGTATCTTGGCAGATTACCATGTGTAGATCAAGTCATGAGTTCTTGACCATGATTGAAGGATTGTTTTGACGATGTAAAATTTAAATGTTTTTACACGTTTTAGATGAGCTGTTTCATTCGATATAGATATGAAGTCTGCAAAATGAGCACTTGTGAGTGATTTGAAGTAGATTTACCTGTGACATTGATTTTGTGCAACAAGCAAAAACGAGGTAACCTTGTTTGAAATCATAAGAGATCATACATGTGTTCCACTTACTGAAACAAACCAATCAACCAAAATAATGTCAAATCGGTATCATCATACAGGGATTTTTATGCAATACAAATTGCATATGTCCATAACCTCTATTTTTACAGATCCAGCTTATGCATGCACTCTTTCTGTACTTCAGTGCAGTGTAATTGCAGTTCTTCCTGTTGAATATTAAAATCGTTCATCTTGTTCCAAACCTTCATAATTTTCTCTTTTTATTGAACACCGAAGGAGCTGTTTTGCTTAAATGCAACACTAATAAATGTATTTTTAGAATCTCACTCATTGAAATCTTGTTGAACGTACAGATGCTGATTTGTATGGATTTGTTTTGGTTGATTGATTTCTCAGTGGGACTAAAAGCCATACATTTTCCTATGACTCTACTAATGCATATTTTGCCAGTTGGTTAACTCGTATGAATTACAGTTTTGATGTAAGATATTGTGCGTTTGGGTACTATATAGTTTGTCATTGTCATGGAAGAATGAAAGACATGGTTAATTGCTAATGACGATTTTTAAAAGAATATTTCACCCAAAAAAGAAAATTTGGCGCAAAATGTTCTGTCCCTCATGCCATCCAAGATGTAGATGAGTTTTTCTTCATAGAATTAGAGAAAATTAGCATTGCATCAGTGTCTCATCAATGGATGCTCTGCAGTGATTGGGTGCAAATTGAGTCCAAACAACTACAGTCCATCAGTTAACATCTGGAGAAGACAAAAGCTGCATGTTCATAAGAAATAAATCTGTTATTATGCCATTTTTAACTTGAAACCATCACTTCTGGCTAAAATACGAGTCTATGATCCATAAAAAGGCTTGCTCCAGTGAAAAATTCCTCTCGCATCAAAATCAACCCACGTTTAAGATCTGTTTTTGACTGTTTTCACTCGTGTGCATATTTCTCTCCTCATCCAGGCGAGACAACTGTTTCACTGGAGTAAACAATATCATAGATAGAGGACTTATGATAGATTTGATTTCATCTCACAAGACATTAACTGATGGACTGTAGTTGTGTGGATCAGCTGTTTGGACTCTCATTCTGACGGCACCCATTCACTGCAGAGCATCCATTGCTGAGCAATTGATGTAATACTACATTTCTCCACATCTAATGAAGAAACAAACTCCTCTACATCTTGAGATCAAATTCGATAAATTTTCATTGTTGGTTTAGTCCTGTAAGTAAAGTCCATCAGAGTGAAAAGTATTTTCTGAGTTGTGGTGTTGAGTACAGTACAGTGTTTAATAGTTGTGCATGCCAATGTCTTTATGATTTGTGTCGTCTCTTCACACTGTATTCATGCACTGATTCCAGGGGCTTGTTTCAAATACAGTGATTTAATGAATGCATTTAATGTTGTACCATTGTGAAACAATTACATTTAAATAATGCTTTAGACTCTTGCAGTAATGGTAATGCAACATTATGCCCCTTAGTTTGATGGTGTTGAAAACTGAAAAGTTGCATGCCTGTGTATGTCTGGGACAGTCTGAGCGTGTGTAGAGGTAGAGGGCAAAAGCAGCTATGTGTGTTTCTGGGTTCTGTGCCCCAAAACAAACTGCCACCTTCGTTTTGACACCTTTCAGCTGAACGCAAGAGGAGGAGGAGAGACGTCAGGAGCAACGTGGATTCATCCCACAGCGTCACGGAGAGCGCCGGACTCCGGACACACTCTGCAGTTCTGTAAAATATGATATACTCATTCTTAATTCCTGACAGCTCTTTTATTTTTTACTTTTTATTTGGAAGTAGCTGTGTGCTAAAGTCAGTTCAGCAAAAGATAATTTTCTGCCTGCTTGTTCGAAACACAAAACAACTTTCCGACTGCTATAATGTTGTAAATTGTCAGTTAGCTAGATTTGTTTTTATAGCATCCTCTTTTTGGTTTCATGTTTCATCCCTTTTCCCCATCTTCCATATAATGTTTGTAAGTGTCTTTTGCCTTGATTATTAAATAGAATCTGTGTTGTAATAAAGTGTGTACTGGGGTTGTTGCTTGTTTATATTGAATCTGCTAGTTTGGGTTACTGTGATGAACTTTAACTCTTTATTTATTGTTCAGAATTGCACATTTCCGAAACGTGTCCTACTTGAACATCAGATTTGATTTGAGAACCACGTTTCAGGTTTTTTGACATCTTAACTTTTTATAAACCATGTGCCTTTTCCAATTTTATGAGGTTTTGGTTATGGGTTAATTTGTGAAGTATCTGTAATTCCTGTTCACATTTTAAATGATGTGCCAATTCATAGTGTTTAAATTTTTTCAGTGGTTTTCTTGATTGTAATTGGAGCTCTACAATTCAAATCTAAAATATGCTCAATTTGTATAGTGTTTAAATCAGGTATGATTAGTAAATATGATCCAGTTCAAATTTTTTTGCATTTGTAATGTCTATCTGACATCCCTGCCCATGTGTGCATTGCTTTTGTGAAAATATCTAATCTTCGTGTGTTTTATAATTTGTCCCTCAATAATAATCTGCAAGATTTAGAAGGAACAGTTCACCCAGAAATGGAAATAATGCGGTATTTATTCACCCTTAGTCCATCCAAGATGTACATGAGTTGTTTCCTCGTTAAAACAGACTTGGACAAAGTTAGCATCAAATCACATGCAGAATATTATTGATAGTTTGAAGTTAAAAACGTCTTGATGGATTTTATTCTTACAGAATTGTAGCATTTCGCTTCACAAGATGTTAGATGATGGACTGGAGTGCTGTGGATTAATTTTGAGGTTTTCTTAAGATGCTTGGACTCTAATTCTGACGGCACCCATTCACTGTAATGCAATGCTAAAATTCTCCAAATCTGTTCCCATGAAGAAACAAAATCTATATCTTGGAAGTCCTGAGGGCGGGTACATTTTCAGCAAATTTTCATTTTGGGGTCAACTATTTCAGTGAGCTTTTATAGCTTTGTGAAAAATTTGGTTCATTGTACAGTTTCGATTTGTGTTCTGAACTTGTAAAAAGGTCAGTTTTTAATTGCTCAGTTTGTTAGTGATGTAATGAGCATCATTTCAGTATGCAAGGGTATCACTGCTTAATGTAAATATTCAAAGTACTTTATTTTGAAACTTTGAATGCATAAAGACATTTAAGAAATGTACTTTTGGGTATTTGACGCATGACATGACCTGTGCATTGGTCTCTGCATCTGATTGGATGAAAGATTAAGATTAAGATTAATGTAACCTCAGTTGCTCACCTGAGGCCTGTGTTTTTGATGGTCAATCACTGTATCTATAGTAAGTTCAGTGTTGGAGTAATTCTAGTGGTTCTTGCAACTGCATCCTCTGGTAGTGAAGTGGACAAGCATTGACGTGCGTTTCTGTGTCATCATAACCATCTGGACTGAGAGGTAAGTCCATTTTGCCTTTAAAAAATCCTATAAATATTGGTACACTTGTGCATTTTGTAGTCTTGTTTTTGTAGCCCAGAGCTTTGCAGCTTGTGCTTACAGCTAAAGTTTATTCAGGTCTTGCTGTTGCATTTTGCACATTGAAGCAGTTCGATTTTACTTATATAATTATTTGCACTAGTTTAATGACTGATGTGGGCTACCTGATGTAATATATTCATATTTATTATTACACAGTATTATTGCCAATCAATAAATTATTTCACACTAGATTTGTCTTTTGTTTTGTTGTCCCCATACACATTTTCTAAATATAAAGTCCTTTAGATGCAGAAATTAGTGTTCTAATGCGTACAATTATAATTTTACAAAATTTTAAATGTTTTAATGATTGCTTCCAGTAATTCTGAAAGTGGTTTCCAGTCAGGAAAGTTGAATTTAATAGACGATTGGTATATAATATCGGTGTATAGATGAGTGAAGTGAATAAAGGACTGTGCTTGTGTAACTGAATGCTCGCATGAGGGCGCCACTGAAACCCTATATATATATATATATATATAAAAGCTTAAACTGATTCGGTGACATGATTTGACTAGCAGAGGTCGTGTTTTCTTGTGGACTGAGTGCCTTATATTTGTTGAAACCTGATCTTTGGATATGGATCCTGTTAACGACTGCACAAACATTGCAGTTTTCATAATTTCTTTACAAAACACAAGATTTTTTTTAAAGATGCTGTTCAAACAGGTTTTAGCGTTGAATTCTTACAGGAGTGGGATGGTTTGGGGAAGTAGTCTTGAGGGTGTAATGAAAATATGGGTGTGAACATTGTTGCTGAGATCATGTTCCTCTCTGCTATTATTACACCGAGTAAATGCACATAAATAGGTGTCCATACTTGTGTTTCATTATGCGCATGGCTAAACACTACACGTCGGGCCTGCAGTAACTGGTCTGTCAGATCTCTTCATGTTATCTGGTAACTTTGTCTATTGTGATTACATTAAAGTGTGCTTCCTTAAAGTTAAAGCACAGGTGTGTTCCTCTATAGAAGATCATCTAGAATGAAACGCATTCATTATGAAGCACACAGTTGACCTCCCTTGAGAAAATATGTGCTAAGAACATTTTCCTAATGTTCTGATTGTTACTGAAAACATTACTTCAGAATGTTACAGGGTTTTTTAATTTGTAGAAACTACATGTGAATGTTACTTTAAGTGTTCTAAAGACGAGCATTCCAACTAAAAGCGTTTCAGAAAAAACCTTCCAGAAATGATGTAGAGAGAATATTTTTGTGCAAAAGTTTTGAGAACATTAAGAACGGATAACTTTGAACAGTTTTATTCATCTTACTGGAACATTGAAACAACCTTGCCACAACATTCTCATAAGGGAATCCGAAAGGTTTCACGATGCTTTTGTGCTAACACTTTGAAAATGTTATTAAAGATCAGATAACAGAACGCAGCGCAAAGAGGAGCATCAATAGTGTAGTGTGGACTTTCTTTTAACCTTAACCCACAAGCACAATGCATTACACCAAATAAGTTTTTTTTCCTTCTTTTTCTAAGCAATGTCATATGACCCCCTCAAAGCTTCTGTTCTCACCCACCCAGCTTGATTTTCGTCATGTTGTTTGGAATTCCATTATGATTATTATCAGGCAGGTCTTTTGCATTGTTGTATTCCAGTTCTCAGTTTATCTCAGATTGTTCGGCATGCAGACAACGCAATGGAAAGAAAAGAACCACGACGTTCAGGGAGCAGACTGTCTTCAGATTAGATGAGAAATGTGCTTTTGAACAATGCAAAATACGTTCCACCATTAAATCTGTTAATCATTGTGCTTTATGAATGACTTTTATGATACGTTAACCTATTCAGTAACTTCACTGCTAACAGGGAGTGTTTTCAGAACTTTATGGCAGGTTTCTCTGAGTCATGAAGAAATGTTAGGAACATTGATAGAATGTTATCTGGTCTTGAATAGTGTTAGTACAAAATTGTTTTTTTATGTCATAGATCTTTTTTTCTGAAACGTTTTAGTTGGATTTACATTTATGCATTTAGCAGATGCTTTAATCCAAAGTGCATTAAGGCCATAATGTTTTTTTTACCAGTTGGATGTTCACGTAATGGTTTTTACGTCACTGCTTGATTTAGAACGTTCAGAGAATATTTGAAAGCAATTTTCCCATAACATTTGCAAAATATAAAATAGAATGTTCCCTTGTCGTTCGTATTAGAAGATTTCTTAAAACATTTTAAAAGCCGGATATTAAAGAGAACATTCAAAAATAACATTTTCATAAACGTTCTTAGAACTTATTTTTGTTAGCTGGGTCTTCAAGTGCAAATTTATCGTATTTCCTTAAGAGGTTAAAACAGTTTGAACAAGTTATTATGGACAAACTGAGTTATGCGAGGAATAATAAATGTCCTGTTGAGTATTTGATGCAGATGAATTATTTAATCTAGGTATCCATCAACACATTTAGGATCTGTTTAACACTCCTAATCTGTCAGTAATGAAAGCCACTTTGTTTTTTTTTTACTCAAAAACCTATGGATTTTTCTCATGCAGTGCTGATAAGAAAAAACATTAAAACCGACTAGCCCTGAATGAGGAAGTGCACAGCCGAAGGCAGAAGTAGAAGGTAGAAGGTGTATTGAGTGGTTTTGTCTTGGATACACACCCAGTTCATACACATACTGTGTCTCCAGAAGCGCGTTCACTACAGTTCTGTGAAGCGCGCGCACGCGAGAGAGAGCGAGAGACGCGCTGCAGCGGCTCGGAACATCTTCACCCGGCGTGATTCATCTTCAAGGTAAGGCGAGATATTCTGCTTTCTTCTGGTTAGGAGCCAAATGTAGCTTCACTTCTCAGTCCAGAATGCACCGTTATGAGAGAAAACGCCTCGCGGTTCATTAACGCATCCTTGATGAAGAGAATGTGCACAGTGTGTTAAATCTTCAAGGTCTGGATGCGTTCACGTGTGCTTTGAAACCCGATTGAGGGTGTTTCGGATCTGGGTTCTTGAAGGGTGAAGGATGGGAAATGCCTATTGACCCGGAGCAGCTCTCAAACCTCCTGTAATTATACAGGACGACACGTTTTTGTTGCGTTCCATTGGCGGTGCGTCATACTGGCGTCTTTTAGCGCTGCGTTTTAGGATGCTGTGTTAAGAAGTACAACTTGTGTTAAGAGTGCAAGGTGTGTTAAGAAGAACATCAAAGCGTTTAGTTCTGGCTCATTTTGAACAGCCGAACGGGTTCTGTGCGCGAGGCAGCGGCTTGCGACGCGGAACTCTGGCGAAACAGACGCTTCATCAGCTGCTGTCACTAAATAATCCTAGTGGTGGTGTTTCTTTCTGTCTTTTCTGGTCACATCAGTGTTTAAATGTGAGCAGCCGTGGCGGGAGAAGCCGAAAGATCGCGTGAGCGCGCGCGGCGCCAAAGCTTCAGTTCAAATGTTACAGTGTAGCACAAATGATTCTCGAACCGCGCGTTCGAATCTTTCTTGCTACATTGTTGCACTTGAGCGTAAATCTTTTCCGGGTTGTATTGATTTCAGAATCAGATGAAAAACCGTTGTTTTCTAATGTGTGTAACTGTTTCAGTGCCAAACAATTAGTTTAACTTTTTTTTTTTTTTTTTGCTGAATAGTTCCATCTAACTATAAATGTCCTAAGCATGTTACTTTAGAAGGTTCTCTGAACATTCTGGAATAAAGTAATAGCATTTAACAAATGTTAGACGACCTTCCAGTCAAGGTTTCAGGGGAAAACATCGAGTTCCTCGAGCGATGTATAGACCTACATAATGTTTCTGTGTTGACTTTCTGAGAAAATTATTAACTTTGAACAAGTCTTCCATTAATGTAAGTAGTAAAATAAAATAGAATAAAATAAAAAAGTTAGACGAACATCCAGCACACGTTCCAGGAAATAAAAGTTTCTTGAATAGATGTATAAATGATGATTTTGTGCTAATATTTTGAGAAAAATATTAACTTTGAACAAATCTTCTATTAACAACGTTCTTTGTTAACTAGAGGCATGCCAGTGGGTTCATAGACTCACGCATGTGCATAACACTTTTCAACCTTACAGAGCTAAATATGACGCCTGGACCTGACCTTGATACTGATACTGGAGACAGACAGATAGAGAGAGAAAGAGACAGATAGGGCCATCAGCAGACAGATAGTGAGCCGTGTTTGTGCTACCCGCATGATGCACGTGTCATTTGGAACCAGTTTTTTTTTACAATAGTGTTGCATGGAGGGAGTTTCTGAACTAGGCTTGTTGAAGAATAGATCTATGTGTGTTCTTTAGTTTGATCCGTGCACTCCATCCGATCACACTCCAGCAGTGTGAGACCAGTAGGAGAGCTGAAGGCCAGGATGTTGAGATGAGCGCTGGTTTGATGATCAGCAGGCCTTCATGGGTCACACTGAGAGCGAACATTTACACACATGATTCTGTGATATTCACAGCATCAAACAAACCAGACATAAATCTGGTCTCTACACTGTGAAAGTGTTGCAGTGTGTGTTGTTGTGTGTGCGTACATGACAGGAGCGAAGCAGGTCAGATTCAGCATTCATTTACATCCAGTCAAAGACTAAAACCTAAACTTGAACCAGAGTTAGTATTGTTAACCAACTGAAGCTAAAACCAGAAAACAAAGTAACTGAAAGAAAATAAAAAGAACTTAAAACAAAACATAAAAATATAAATACAAACTATTTAAATTATATGTGAACCAGGGTTATATATAGTCAATTAAAACTAAAACCATAACTAAAATAAATAAATAGAAATATGCTAGTTGAAAACTTTAAAGATAAAAGTTTAATTAAAACTGAAATAATTGTATAATGTATATAATATAAATATATATATAAATATAAATCATACTTAAATGACTAAAAAGTACAAATTAAACTTTATAGATATAAAAAACGAATTAAAAATATTAGTAAAAACTACAGTAAGACTTATTTAGTTCCTTCAGTAAGTATAAACCTGGATGGCCTGTAGTTATGAGCTGAGGATATAAATCCAGTCCTAGTTTTATCATTGCACTCATGCAGCAACTTCTATTTTTACATTACACATTTGTAGTCATTTTAACTGTGTATTTCCCTCTGGACTGCATGGGCTATAATTAATGTGACTTCAAACTGCTATTTATACTACAGGCCTAATTATCCAGAACCACTTCTGACAGAAACCTACACTAACAACCCACTGCTGCCCTATTAAACAGGTCAATTATTGATTTTTATTTATTTATTGAGAATAGCCACTCAGTTGTTCTTTCTTTCAGCTCAATGTTTACTTTTTCTGAACTCACAAGTCAGATTGTTAAAGTACAAAAGTTATAAAATGTAAAGTAGATTTTCCTTTATTTTTAATTATATAGTCTTAAATTAACCATAATTATGAGCAATATTGTGACACCTTAACCAATTGTCATAAAAACAGACTTTAGCTCCATGTTACAGTTTTTGCATTTTTTTTTATATCTTTATAATATATGTGTATGTCTGTGTGTTTATATATATGTATATATATATATTTGAGTTTTTATAATATTTTTACTGATTATGCTTAGCAAAGCAAGATTTTTTTTTTGTTTAGTTTTTTTTGTGAGTGTCCCATATAAAACATATGCCTCAGTTTCTTGTAGAAAAATGTTCCTTGAAAGTGATGAATGTGCATGTATTTATGTAACACAATAAATCCATACCCTCAAACAGTGGTGCTCACTCTTCTGGATGTAGCCCAGTTTCATCTTTAGTGTCTGATTTAATTATTTTGACTCAGCTGATTTCTAAGAATGTGACAGTAACCTCAGGACATGGCAGTCGTTTTAAGTGAAGCGTTTGTCTGTAGCCTCAGGTGACTGTTTCTCTTTGTTTTCATGTCTGGAGGCATCTTGAAGCGCTGCATTCTCTGAAGTCAATCAGTTTAGGGTGGATGGGTGAGGCTGTGCTGTGAACCCAGGATGTTGTGCAATTTCCTTTGGCATGAGTCGTCTGTTGTGGGCCGTTGCTAAATTACTTCAGGGTAGTTTTAATTAGCTGGAATATGAGGGACAGTAATAAAGATGGCTTTATTGTGCGTGAGTTTCTAATGAGATGTCATTATTAGCCGTCTCTTCATGTACATTGGCAGTGAGTGTTGGAGTGATGCATAATCTGCTCTCAGGGATCCCAGAGGATGTTAAGCTGATGTAGGGCAAATCATTGAACACACACACACACACACACACACACACAGTGCTGTAATGTGTCTAATGGCAGTGAATCAACATGCCTACTATGAGTAGTATTTTCTCAGAACCTCTGAACTCTTGAACTTACGAAAAATGAATGTTTGCTTAAATTTATTGCCGTAATAAAGTTTATAGCAGACTTTAGTAAATCAAATCAATTGCTGCATTTCCCCTCCAAAATGATGTCACATCCTGGTGAGTGATAAAGTTCTGACAGTCAATCATTTTGTTCTTACGTTTAAAAAGGATATTTCCTTTTGTGATACATTTGCAGAAACATTTTCTTTTTCTTCATTGATCTCATGTAAAACTTTGAAAGGATTTTACTAGATTTTTATAATATTGAGCCCACTTTTTTCCTGTGTTTAGACAAATAAAAGAATATTTTATTCATTAAATATTAACTCAACACAAAATATCACTTGCATAAATATGAATATATATTTATAAACCCTAGTTTTTGATTCTTGAAGAAAAAAATAAAATGTATATCAAGATTATTATTAATTTGGACTAGTATTATTTCCCCATATTGAAGTTTTTATTAATATTTTTAATTAATATCTGTTGTTATTTTTATAGATTTTCCATTATAATTTGTAACTTTTTAGTATTTTTGTTTGTTTTAAATTTTTTATAGTTTTCATATGTGTATATATAGGCCTATTTTAAGTAATTGTTATAAAGTAAAACTAAATTAAAATGAGAAAGGGGGCTTTGGCAACTAGCTGAAATAGGGTTTTTATGTTTTAATAACATTTATTTTCATTTTAAGTAACTTTTTTTAAATTTTTGTTTCAGTTTTATTTAACTATAATACTATGTTTCAGACGAAGAAAACCATTAAAACTCTATATGCAATTCTATACGCATCTCTTAATGCATTTTTTTTATTTTAGCCTACAATTTTTAGTCCCTGAAATATTTTTATACTTATTTAAATATTTTATTGTAGTTCTGAATTTACTTTGACTTTCTGTCTGTTGTACTTAATTGAAATATAAAAAATTCTAACAGGATGGAAAGTGAATTTGGAGATTCCCTAAATATTGATTTACAATTAAACCTTTAATTGCATGACAAAAATGGCATCTGCCCAAACCGAAAGCGATTCGAGTTTCTGATCCTTATCAAAGCTGCATTTATTCGATCGAAAATACAGTAAAATTAAGAAATATTATTGTTATTTAAAATAAGTTTTCTATGTGAATATCTGTTAAAATGTAATTTATTTCTGTGATACAGCGCTGTATTTTCAGCATCATTCCTCCAGTCTTCAGTGTCAAATGATCTTCAGAAATCAGAATAATATATTTATTTCAGATTATCAATGTTGAAAACAGTTGTGCTGCTGAAAATTTCAGGATTCTTTGATGAATACAAGTTTGAAAAAAAACAACATTTATTATCTTGTAGAACATCATTAATGTCGTTATTCTCACTTTTGATCAATTTAATGCATGCTTTCTGAATAAAAAGATTGATTTCTTTGTGAATACACACAAATTTCTGAATGGTAAAGTATCTCGGTAGATCTGAAACCCTCTTCCTGTTGGGGTAGATTGTTTCCTGTGGATGCACTCTGCTTCTCAGCAGATAAAGTTGCTCTTGTCTGCACTTCCTGTAATTCAAGTCCATATTAAACCTGACTTTGTTGTGTTGTGGTGTTAGGTATCAGGACTGGATCAGATCGCAGCTGGAATATAGCTTGTATCTGACACTGCATAATAAATCACTGGTGTATCTGACACGTGTGTGTGTGTGTGTGTGCATGTCAAAGCCGTGTTCGTATGAGTTTAGGGTCCACGGGTCACCTGTTTGTTCTCTGGATGCTGGTACACTCCTGAAGACTGTGTGTGAGAGAGTGTCAGATTTGGAGAATTGATTTCCTTTAAAACGCACAAGGTGGAATTTGAATGGAATCTACAGGAAGTTGAATTTAGTGCATTGCGATTCAAGGTATTTGAGCAAAATTGCACGAAGTTTAGTAGCAAAATGAATTATTAATTCATTAAATATATATAATCATGTCTTTGCAGAATGTTAATCAATTCATTTTTTTTCGGTGTGAATGTGTGTAAATCAGAAACCACTTTTTGTGCCTTATGTCATTATTTATTTATTTTCCGGATTTTTATTTTTCTAGATTCTGTTAAATTCCATTTAAATGGACAATGTTTTAATGTTTATTAATTAAATTATTTTGTAGTAATCAAACGCCTGTCTAATAATTAAAATCATGACAATAATTAAACAAAAATTTTAATTAAGCTTTGAAATTTTATTTAAAATTTCAAAGCTTAATGGAATTTAATTCATGAAATTAATTGATTTCATAAAAACAACTTTATTATTTTTAAAACAATAATAGGGCTCTATGGTTTTTTGTCTATTTATTTTTCAGAAATTTTGTGTATTTAATTTTGTCTGGTTCTCAAATTAATGTACAAATTTTTTTTTTTTTACATCTTAATTAAATGACTTTTTTAGTTTTGTCTGCACAGCAAAGGTTTGCGAAAAAAAAAATGGACCAAAATTTGAGTGATTATCCCTTAAAAAATGAAGTTGTAATAATATTAAATATTGTTATTATTGTTGCAGTACATTAATACTGAAACAATTTACACTGTTTCTTCAAGCTAAACCAGACTTTTATTTTGGTGGTTTGCTGTGCAAACCTTTATTTCTGTGTGTATATGATAAATGACTATATATATTTTTCTTTCTCAAAAGAAATGCTGGTCATGTGACTCTCAGAGCTGCTCTGGAGATGTAGTTTATGTGAAAACACTGCGAGCGTCACACACTTCAGTATTTTGGTAAATACTTTCCTTTTCAGCCAATGCACATTTGCCTAAAGCTCTTCCAAACAGAGCCTTATGCAAAACCAGGGTGAACTTGAGGCATCTGGATCCATTCCTCCTCTAACTACAGCTTCTGTATCCGTGCAGGAACCAGGATGTTGTTTCTGCTGCTGTTCAAAGCAGTTTCACATGGTTTATTCCTGAAAACCTTTAGAAACCTGAGGAGGAAACTGACGTATTTCCAAAACTATGTTCCAAAAATCAAATGTTTTGAAGTTGTTATTCAAAACATTAAACTTTTTTTAAAATAAATAAATACTTTTAAGGATGCATTGAATTGGTCAAAAGTGACAGTAAAGATATTTATAGTGTTACAAAACATTCCTATTTTTCCTATTCAACAAAGAGTCCTGAAAAACAAAATGCATCACGGTTTCCACAAAAATATTCATCGCCAGAACTTTTTTCAACATAATAATCTTAAAAAAATATTAATGGAAAGATGATTTATATATATATATATTATATTATTATTGTTATTGTTATTATTGTTATTGTTTCTTCAAGTTAAACCAGACTTTTATTTTGACAGGTTGCTGTGCAAACCTGTGTGTGTGTGTGTGTGTGTGTGTGTATATAGCTTGAAGAAACGGTTTCAAATATATTTCAGTATGATGTACTGCAATAATAATAATAATGATTATTATTATTTAAATTCTGTAAAGCACTGTGGTCAACTTCCGTTGTGTTTATTTGTGCAATATAAATAAATGAAATAAAATGAAATCATATATTTATTTACATATATTTATATATTTGTATGATCATTTTTTTAATAAATTGTATATTTATGTATTTATATTTATTTATTAGTTTATATGTCTTTATATACTTTACATATTTACATCGTATCATCCATCGAAATGAATTCATATTTTTATATATAATATTGTCCAATGAAATGAATTGACCTGAACGAGCTCCAGCTGAAGCAGTCATAACAAACCTCTCAGAGTTCATTGTGGTCCTGATAAGAAAGTTTGTTTCAGTTGTTGTTTCTCTCTCAGACGTCAGTCTCTGAGTGTGTGGATGGCCTGTGACCGGAGGTGTGTGTGTGTGTGTGTGCGTGAGCAGGGCTTTCAGGTATTAATCCTCTCTGACCCGCAGCCATTCGTCCTCTCCTCGTGTTATCCGTGTGATCGTGTTTGGGACAGATGAGAATATGTGGGACTTGTATCAGTGACGTAACAGCTGGCAGAGAATATAATGAGTCATGTATCACTGCCACAGGCCGCGATTTACTTCACATTCATATAAAAACATTTCAGTTATTTATATTTAATTTAATTTAATTTTTAATTTAATTTAATTTAATTTAATTTAATTTAATTTAATTTAATTTAATTTAATTTAATTTAATTTAATTTAACATATTTATTTTTTGTTCCGATATACTGACAATGGTGGCTTTGAAATATTTATGTATTTCTCATATATACATAAGCTAAATTTTTTTTTATTACTTATGGAGGAAGGAAATTATAATTATTTATATAATAAATATTAATCATACAATTGTTATTATTATGTGGCTTTATTTATTTATTAACAATATAATCATTATAATAATATAATCAATATTAATCATTATCATTATTCTGAAAATTATAGAATTATAAAAATATATATAGTTTAAATAGTTTATATATATTTAAACTATATATATTCAGAATAATGATGATTATTATATATATAATTTTTATTTATTTATTTATTTTTTATAAATATCCATAACTGAAGCTAAAAGAATGGTAGAATATTTATTTTTATTAGTTATGGAGGAATAAAAATGTAATATTATATATCAAATTAATATTTTAATATGAAGATGCTAGTATTACTATATAATTTATTGTTTAAAATATATACAATATGTTTTTTAGTTAATTACTTCATTATTCTTGTGCAATGTTGTCTTGTTGGTTGTTGTAGAGAATGTAATCAAGCGCATGTCATTAATGAAACTGAATGTATCCAGGATAAACGAGTCTAGATGAGCAGTCAAACGTTCAGACGCACCTTCTCGTGTTTTATTAGCCGTGTTTGCCAAGTCAAACATCACTGATCACTCTTCTATCACTCATGCAAGTGTTAAACAAACACCAGCACTAAGTGTTAACACTCAGTGTGTGTGTGTGTGTGAACAGAAGCCTGATTTTCTCCAGCTGGATGATTAGAAACTCTCTTAGAGACACGAGGGCTTGTACAGAATCACTTAGCAACACATTACAATTGAGTCAGAGCACCTTTGCAAACGCAAAACAGTAACTATGAAGGGCGGAGCTTAGGAAAGGATCAGCTCTCTTTCTAGTAAGTCTTTATTAGTGTCTAAGTGTGTCATGAGGAAACCGGTCGACTGTATTTTCCCAGATGACAAAGCGTCCTTTGAGAGGAAGCTGAGCGTGTTTTAACTAGTAAATCAGGTGAATCAGCTGCTTATCCTCTCTCTCTCTCTCTGTCTGTGTGTCAGTGTTCATCTCTCGCTGTCATCATGGCCTCGATCTCGGAGTGGTACGCAGGGAAGAACGTGCTGATCACCGGAGCCACGGGCTTCATGGGGAAGGTGCTGATGGAGAAACTACTGCGCTCCTGTCCAGACCTCAAGGCCCTCTACATCCTCGTCCGGCCCAAAGCGGGTCAGTCCATGTCTGAGCGCGTCCAGGACATGATGAAGTGTAAGGTGAGACCTCGCGATGTGTGTTTGTATCTGTTTGATATGCATTCACCATCCTTCACATCACAACTTTTTTGGGGGGGATATGTCAACAAACCTTTTTTCTGATAAGAAAAAAAAAATTGCAATTACGTACATTTTAATTCATTAATTTAGGTATCTGCGCATCAATATGACTTTAAAAAAGTCACTGCTATTATTCTAATTTTATAATGATGGTGATGATTATTATGACTAAATAATATTAGGGATGTAACAATTCACTCATCTCATTTTATCAACTTTAATTTAATCATTTTTTTAACGAAATGAGATTTAAGAGATATTATCAATTAAATGTGTCCCTTTTGTTATTTCTTGGGCAAAATGCTGCATGTTTGCTGCATATAATTCTATAATAATATACTAATGTCGCACTTGTATATCATTGCTCTCTTGTTGTTTTTTTATTGCTTCTTTTGACCTCATTTGAAAGTCGCTTTGGATAAAAGCGTCTGCTAAATAACACAATTTAAATAGAATGTAAATAACAAAACTAAATTGAAATGTTAAAACAAGCCCCAAATAAAATAAATAACACACATAAAAAAAATATCTTCGTATAAACAAGATAAGGCTTTGTATGTGCTCTTTCCATTTAACATTAGAGGCAACCACTGCATTTTAATCATGATCCATACAAAGATGCTGCATGCATGCAACATAAGCAGTTTTTAATCTAAATTAGAGTTGTATCATTTTGAACTTTGAAGCAAAAACAGAATGATTTGACTTCAGTTTTGTGAAACTATACATAAAAAATACCTGCATGAAACAGAAACTGCAGAGGAGCTGAACGAGACCGCAGATTCACTCTCGGCCAGCAGGTGGCGCTTAAAGCGTTTCCTTGGTTACCGCTGTAAACAAAGCAGCGCTGCACTTATGAACTTTAATGTGTTTTATA